>NW_028277177.1:24661333-24820166 GCF_051122295.1 Plectrocnemia conspersa | reverse complement strand
TTCGTTTGCCCGCGAATGAATTTCCCGATTATTCACAGTCTCGGAGCTTTTTAGTCCGATATCGCGTGACCGTCAGCAGACACGTGTGTGAAGAATGAAGTGCCTGTTCTCACAGATAGGGCCTGTTTTGACTCTGTAATACGTGTGTGGAGTTAATTTTCGAATTAAAAACACAGTAGATACTCATATCTCGAATTGGTCGATGGCTTCCACGATGGGCCGACCGAGTAATTTCGGGACTGGCGGGTTATTAGTTTCATGTATATTCAATTAACCCATACCTCCGAAAACAAAGGTATCTTGGAGGCAGATCGCAAGGCTATTATGTGTTTTCATAGTGATGTTATTATTTTATCAACAGCAAAAAAATGGAATGCTTTTGCCAGCTGCTTCTCGACTGAAATGGGTGCAGTTGTGGTATATACTATATATACATACATATTTATATACATATATGCAAAATGAGTCGCTGTTACTTAATCTAAATGCAATATTAATATAATTTTAATTGATTTATATTATAATATATAAAATATAGGAGTGTTCTTATATTTAATGAATTTTATGAACTGTCACATTAATATAAATTGGTAATTGTTAATAAATTACCAATTTAATTTATGCGCAAAAATTACTACGCAAGAGTTGCTAATTTGTATTATACGTATTAATTATTATCTTTAATTATGTTCAATTATGAAATAAATTATTAAAAATAATGCTAATCGTTGCTTAGAATATTTTTATATCGGTTGATTCTCATTATTAAGTTAATTGTTTCATTATGTATAATATAATATCAAAATAGCAGTAGTAAAGTTTCATTTCATTATTATTAATATTAATTTTATATATGTATGCAGTAGTTATGTTATATGTGGTTTTGATTTTTAATTAAAACACATAAGCTTTAATTGCCCATCCATAGCGCCACAAAAAGTTATGACTGTCAATTAAGGCTTTAATCGAATAAAAATGGCCTTGAAGGTATGATTATACGTATTCTTATTTTGAATGCATTAATCTTATTTATTAATAATTTAGCAGGTAATTTTTGTATGAAATTATACATTTTCACAATCAATTATATATTATCCAAAAGTCTATTTTTCTTGCCATATCGTGCGATAGCACAGGCGAGTGATTTCATTACAGAGTAGCGATCGGGAGCAGGGCACATGATGAGTATTTGAAGCTTCACTTAAAATATTTTTATATATTTTTTTATATATACACTTCAGCTAAAACTGCATATTTTATGCAAGCTCTCCTATAATTTGTTAGTTGTTGATAGCTTTATTCTACATGCGTAATAAAATATTATAAATTGTAAATACTAATAGATTAAAACATTTAAATTAATGTTTTCATTATATATTTTTCTTATGTTATATTTACATAATTATTGTAATAAACTTTTATTATTTCACATATATTTGATATTAAAAAAGTAATTTACAACTTAACCTAATGTTAATGCCTTGAAATGTAATTGATTAACGCACATTAATAGACTTTAATGGTCAATAGTGTAATTTTACTCTTTGCTTCAAAACAGAAACAAATAGTTTGATTATATTTAGATATGTGTGTTCCTGTTCTAGCAACTGTGAGACTATTTTATGGTTTTGCTAAATTAAGTTTTTAAATTGAAAAAGTCATATGTTATATTGAGCGTGGTCATTATACCTGTAATTTTCTTTATTTTTAAAAAAAGCTCATTAGTAAATCAGTAACATTAAGTGTAAATTTTATAACATTAATTTCAGGCAAAAACGACTTTATTATTTTAAAGAACCCTTATAACTGAAACCAGTGTTAGAAAATGCTTATAATGATTGTTAATAAATCTATACTGTTAATTTAATCAAATAGCTAGTTTTCATCTTCTTGTAAATTTAATAATATTAAAGTTAGGCAAATTCATTTATGGTCATGGATATGAAATATAGTATTAAACTTTTTTTAAATTACATAATATATAAAATATCTTAAGTTAAAAATAGTTTGTAATAAATAAAAGTATCCGTTAGTTTTGGAATCGGAGAAAATATTAAAAATATGATTGCATTTTAAAATCACGAATTTGATAAAAAAAAGATTTAAAAATATATACAGGATTATGTGGCGATCGTTTGCTACCCACCACTATTTTTTTACTCACATGTGCTAATATATATATATATATATATATATATATATATATATATATATATATATATATATATATATATATATATATATATATATATATATATATATATATATATATATATATATATATATATATATATATATATATCGATAAAGATAGGGAAAAATAAAAAATAATTCAATCGTTAGTTTATCATAAGTTTCTAAAAGGTTCTGAGAAACATATTCCCTAAGTCAGGCAGCTTTTAACATATTAAGACCGCAGCGGGCCGCTATTCACTAAACTCACGTCCTTGGCCGACCGTCTCTATTAAAGACTTTACCAGTAATCTAAGATCCATAAAATGATTATTGAAAAATATCAAAAAGACGTATTTTTAATATGATTTAGAATAAAATACATAATGATTAATTTTTGGGAATAAGTAAAATTATTCATATTCCTTAGAAAACGAAGTCAATGTTTAATAATATCATTTATTGCACCAAAAATTTATTTTTAAAATTTAGAATATCAAAAAAAAATGCTTATTAATAAATAGTCAATAATCAAAAAAAGCAAATTAATTTTTATTCTTACTGTAGAATTAACAAAATATACATAATATTTGCATGCTTCTCTTAATTGTTTATTTATTTTTAAAAAAACATACATATTATGTACATTATATAATAAAATATATTTGGTGTTTATTCTTTTAAAAATACTTTTAATCTAATAATTGTTAGTAATATTGTTAAATAAAGGGAATGTATAATATTTGTTTGAATTTATTGTATTTTTCTATTGCTTATTAGATAAAATCATTTAAAAAATCATTCTTTTAAATTATCGTTTTGTTAATTAAAAGCTTAAATTTTTCTACAAAATTTTTACTAGTGGTGTTGTTAGTAAATTATATATATTAACCATAATATTTATTTTTTGGAGTAACTGATTGTTTATTTTGAATATTATTAAACCATTACAGATAACATTTTTCTATTTTTTCTGAATTTTGTTTATTAATATTGTGATGTTTAATTTAAATTGAGCTTAGTGATGTGTATATATATTCAATATAAAAAAATATTCAATATTAATCTAAATTAAGCTCATAGGAAATATCACGAAAACATATTTAGGTAAAATTATAGAGCCTTAAAAATTGAAATATTAGGTTTGTTATCCATAAAATACAAAGCTAAAAATTTTACAGCGGCGTTTTCTTTCAGAGGAATAACTAATATTCATGATTAAAATATAAAAAGTCTTAAAGTCAAAAAATACTTTACAATTTTATTCCACTATTATTCTAATAATTTCTAAACTATAAAGAAACCCTAACGAAATCACATTTAAAAAATATATAATTTTGCTTTTGATTCAGATGATGACAGTTAAAAAATACGCAAAAATGTGTTTTTTTTCTAATGTAAAATTTACACCTTTCTCGTTTTATATATACAGTGGAACCTTAGTTTAAAATCATAAAAACATACTTGTATTTCAAAACACTCTTATATTAAAACAATTTTTCTCATACTAAATAATAGAAACTTAAATAAATATTCATACAAAAATGAATAACACAAAATTTACTAGTACTATAATTGAATATATTATTATCACCGATGGCTCAATGAAATTGTTTTTCTTTTCGTGGAAATTTAAGTAAAAATCAAATTATTTGTAATATAAAGTTATTCTGTATAATGTTTTTAATATATATGCCTTTTCCTTTCGGTTCAGAACCACCCTATGGTATATCCTAAATATATAAATTTATTTCATATAATAAATTGATGTAAAATATACGATTATAGTTTCTCTAAAAAACGTCTCATACTTAAGATTATCGAAATATCATACTATACATTAAATAATAAAGAAATCAACCCATAGATTCACAGATACGAAAAAATCGTAGACTCACATTAATCTTCATCACAAGCCATAGTCCCATAGACGAACGCACGCCTCCCAATCCAAACTTTTTTTCACCAAAAATAAACACCATAAAAATTCAATATAAACATTATCGAGCGCATTTATTTCGTAAACCAACTAATAACAACCTTAGTCTTTGGATAGAGCCATTTTTTGTAGCCGATCCGCTCGGAGCGTACACATTATGGATATGTATAATAAAGCGCGTGTGAGCACACCTTGTCGGTGGATAACACACACTCTCGCACAACGAGAGGTAAAAAAACAACACATATCTGGCTCAGGTTAATTTTCTGTTATAACTCAATCAATTTTGAGCCGAGGCAAAATACAGACATTATGCCGCGGGTAATGATAGCTCGTAACGATCTGGCGCGGCGCAGCGTCCCGAACGGCTGCGCCGACACCTTTTGGCGGTGAAAAATCGCACTTTAAACCTGCGGGAAAATTCAAATCATATGAAAATTAAACGTACAATAACCAGTGATTATCTAACTGATGATTTTGTGTGGAGTAAAAATTTCAATGAAGGCAATTTCAGGCGATCTACGCATAAAACGTGTAATTAATATTTTAATCATAGATCTAAGTTTTATATAATGCATTAATAAATGCAGTGCTTCTCAAACTATTAGCAATATTTTTTTAGAATTTTAGGTTTTAGTGTATATATGTGAAATATCTATATATACACATGTATGTATATAAAAATATAGGCATATAATTAAAATTTATGTCTTGTAGTTAAATCGTGTTTCCTTATTCCTTCCATAAAACCCTTTAAATTTTAACTTCTACGGATAATTCTAGTAATTAATATATATATAAATCATTGGTGTACAGCATTATTCAAAAAATAGTATGCAGTTTTATAATTTGCATGTATAGTTAATACTACTCTAAGTTAACTTAAAAACTATCTGCCATATTACTTATACAACACTATTTTATTAAAAAATTTAAGTAAATTAAGATGTTAATTATTAATATATAAACTAAAATACAAAATTAGCATGAATTAAGATAATAGTTGAATAATTTAGTTGAGTAATATTTAAATAATAAACGCAGATAAAATTTATATAAATTTCATTCAGAAACTAAAGAGTTTCTGAATGAAATTTATTTGTTTTTATTTTTGATATAACATTAAAATAACCTTTTTTTGATGTTCAAGATATTTGTATATTTTCTTTGATTTATTACTGAATATATTTTATTTTAAGGTTGATGAAACTGGAATGGAAATTTATCAATCAATCGCATTTGTATCGCTTTTAAGTTTTTGCAGCTTTTTACGTTAAAAACAAGGTTCTGCCTTGTTTTTATGCTTCGTTATTAAACTTTTATATTTGCATTTGAGCCCCAAAATCATTGTTATTTAAACTATTTTAAAATTATTAGTTATATATAGTTTATATTTATTGTATTCCAATGAAATGAATCCAAAATAAATTAATAATAATAATAAATTTAAATGGGGTTACTTTGTATCCCATTCCAGTTTTTGATCTTATCATCGATCAAACCTCGAAACCTCAAGAAATTTATAATATTTTTAATTTATTTCAGGTTCCTTTCATTGTGATATTTTTATAGATTACAATATATATCAGCTATATATTATTACTACTTTAAATTTAACCCATTTAAAGATTGGAAGAATAATAACGGAGTAGAAAAGCAAGGCTAACCCTCAAATTATTAAAGAAAAGTTGAAAAAATGCTTCTGTTTTTTAGCTGTTAGTTAAATAGATTTTTAGGCTCTCAAACCTTACTGAAAAATCATTTATTTTTAACCTATCTCTATGCCTATGTAAAATATATCCTTAAACATATCATACTATTCTTTGTATATAAAAAAAAATCTTAAACCATCTTTATTTCCAAAATTAAAATTGATGCATTATAATGTTTATTTAATTAATGAAAAATACTAACTGATAAGACTCAAAATACAGATTATTTTTAATGCTACAAAATTTAAATTATTAAAAGTAATGCATATGCTATATAATTTATACTATCAATATAAATAATAGTGTTTAACAGTGTATTTCAAAATATTATCGAAATGAGATAAATATGCGTTTCAATTTATATATCTATATAAATATTTTTTATATAATTAAAAAATATAAACTTTTTACATATTTTTAATTAATAAATATGTCCTTCACCTTAATATTAAAATTATTAAGAACTTTCCTTGATACAATAAAATCAAGATATTTCTTATTATTTAATATTTTTTTATATACGTGTATAATGGATATTTTATTTTTTATTAAAAGGTTGATATGTAGAAGCGACTCTCCTCTTCCTCGTTTTAAATACCTCTAATACTAGTTAATTTTAATACGCGTAAATAAAAATATGTTATTTACTTTGTATTTATTCTTTTACTTCAAGATTTTTAAGCCCTAAAATTTTTTATTACATATGTAAAAAAATGTTTTTCAAACTAATTATCTCAAATATCAAATATTTAAATTTGCTAGCGGCAAATAACAAACGCATAGTATTTTTTTTACATATTATTAGTCTATTCTATACTAAAACTATTTATGTATATTACTTCTAAACCCTTTGTCATATTTCGCTATTAATTGATCAATTGCATCTTTTAAGTACGAAAAATTATTGATATATTCAACAAAACGTACAAAATAGTTCGTATTATTTTTCGTCGTTTCTTTAAAATATAATATTTAGATTTAATATTTTAAATAAAACTTAAAATGTAAAAAATTCAAAACGTTTTTAAAACTTTAATTTAAGGTATAAAATCTTATTTTTAAATATTTGAATAATAAATCCCCATTATCTAATAAAATTACGGTTTAAATGTAAATATAAAATATATTAAGTTTATTAATAATATTGTCATGTAATTAAATTGAGTTTTAACTGAGAAAACATATCTTAAAAACTAGTATTTTATATGTAAAACCATTAAATTGGGCAAGACTTCTTTCAGAAAAAATACCCCAAAACTTTTATATATTGTAGATAAGTATATAAATATTTAATAAATTTACATAACATTTTTATAACGTGTATCGCATTATATGGTAGAAAAATAATATATGTATTTTATATAATATACCTAATAGCTCCTTCTCTTTAGCCAATGAAAAATTGCATTTTAACAGCGCGGGAAAATTTGTAACCAATAAAAATTCAACACACCCAAACCAGTGATTATTAAACTGTCGATTTCGTACGGAAAAAAAATTCAATGGTGGCAAATTCATGGTAATTTTAGACGGAGAAGATTGACGCGTGAAACCCATAATTAATCGTTTAATTGCGTTGTTTCAATTTTAAATTTCTAAGCTTCATGTAATATATTAATTAGCAAAGCGTTTCTTAAACATTCTGATTTCTTAGTATATAAAATAAAAATAACTATTTTTTACCTTACTTATTTTAAATTATTTTTATCACCACAACGATTAATAAATAAATTTGCCTCTATTTAAAAAATACCATTAATTTCATACACATCTATTTATATATATACCATTCATTTCTTTAGTGCTCACTTAATAAAAAAATAAGGATTATAAAAATCTCATAACTTGGATGTAATTCATGATTTTTTTACTGAGATTCAGATCGTTGATAGTGTTTAAGTTATGAAAAATTGCAATTTAAAAGCACGGGAAAAATCAAGTAGGCAAACCTGTAATCAACAATCTGTTGATTGTGCATGGAAAAAAATTCAATGGAATTAAATTTGCGGTAATTTCAGATAACGTCTATCGACAGCTGAAACTTATAATTAAATACAATGTTTTAATTTTATTTCGAAGTTGTATGCACCAATTACTACATTATTAATGGAAACGTAAATGAGTCTATTAGTACGCATAAAGAATATAAAATTATATTTATTATAAAAAAATTGTATAATGCATACATATACATACTTATTTGATTTACTGTCGACTTCTGTGTGAATAAAATTTTTCAATTTTCGTTCGTAGTTGTTATGAGTTAATTAATCGATTATATGAATGAATAAACAGGTTAGTCTATTAGTGTGTACAGGAGGTTAAAAAAGTCGTTAAATAAATCTCTGACACTACGACATTTATGACTCTATTTTGATTAAAGTAAAACAGCTATTAAATTATATGCGAGATTGCTTGTAATATAAACAATAAATTTTAATTACATTAAGAAAAGGTTTTAATTATTTATTACTGATTTCCAATCGTTTAATGTAGAATAGATAAGGTAGTAGGAATTTAATAGTAAGACTATTTTTATAAGGTTTATTTTATATCATATTGAGTAATTTATTTCATTAGTTCGCTTCAGTTTAAATGTATTATACAGCACATTTGAAAGTAATCCAGATTTATATTTTTAGATTAACCTAAATTTATGATTATAGATAAATATAATTACTAAAGCTAAAAAGAAAATGGAGTTTTATTAAATGCCTAAAAAACCTTTTTTTATATGTGGTTCAAAAAATAGAAAGGCTATATATTTTTAATCAAATTATTAGAATTAAGAATGAGTGTTTTAAAATAATAATTTTACCTAACTTTTATATCAAATGTCTTAAAACATTCTAAATATAATGCCACTTATAAATAACTCTGTTTTTAATAAAATTGTAAAGTAAGCTGTTTTATTGTTTGAAAGCACCATTTTCAATCAACTATAATAAAAACTTTGTATAAGTGACTTTTGATTAAACGCAGATTTAATTAATAGTATTATTCAATATGGTGCATTTAAAAGTAGTCCGGTTTAATCTGCGTTGTGATTTAATTATAAAGTTCCTAAGTTATGTTTATGGCGTATTTAATAATAGCTTAATTTTATATTTTTATTTAAATTATAAATATAATATAAACTATTTATATTTATAATACAACCAACATTAAATGTTTTTTTGTATTGATTCAAAAAACTTTCATACCAAATATATTTTGCTTCAATTTAAATTTCTTAAGATGGCGCATTTTAAAATAGCCCAGTTTAATATTTTTATTTAAATTTTAAAATAAACTATTTATATTATTACGTGGAAATTCACAGCTAGTGTTTTTGTTGTAATTCAATTAACTTTAATAACAAGAGCTTTCAAACTGAGTATTTTTTATTGAATGCAGATTTTTTAATAGTTACGTGCCTTCAAAAGTAGCACAGGTTTATTTACGTTCTCATTAATTTATAAACTAATCTATTCTTGTTTCGAAGATCAAATAAACGGTTAGTTTTTAAAGTATCAAAATAATTAATTATATATGCCTTCAATCCAAAAGGATTTTAATTAAGCGCGCTTCTTAAAAAAATGACACATTTAAAAGAAGCCTAGAAGTATATTTTTATTTAAATTATAAATATTCCTTAATATTTTACTGTGAAAATTTAAAGTGAATGTCTTGTTGTAGTATTTTAATAACCTTTATTAACAAAAGTTTTCAAACTTTTTTGGATGCAGATACTTAAATACTTTTTTTATAAGATGTTTTTAAAATATGCCTAAATTTATTAATGTTTTATTTATAATTAAATTATAAATAAAACTATTACTGTTTTATGTTCAAATTAACAGTTAGTGTAATAAAGCAGCAATTTCATTAACAATAAATGCCTTTAAACTTAATAGATTTTAATTAAGTGCACATTCTTAAATAATTAGGTTAATGGCACATTCAAAAGTATCTCAGAAGTAGATTTTAATTTATATTATTTAATGTGCAAATTTATAGTTCAACTAACTATAATAACGAAAGATTTATAAATATATATTTTTAAAATTTAGTCGTTAAATGTAACTCAGATGTATTTTAATTTTTGTCAAATTAAATAGTAAGCTATATATATTTTTATGTGACCTTATAGCTTTTGTTGAACGCCCGTTCTTTAATAGTTTTATGCTTATGTCACATTTAAAAGTTCCCTGGTTTTATATTGTTATTAAAATTATTCATATTAATTTTTTTTGCAAATTAACAGTGTGTGTTTTTCGTAGTAATTCAATTAATTTTAATATCAAAAGCCTTCGAACTAAATATTTTTTTATGCACATTATTTAATAGTAAATTTTTACATACGATTCTCTTAAAAGTACCATAGATTTACGTTCTGAATAAATTGTAAAGTATGTAGTGAATATTTTTTTTTACTATAAAAATAAATGATAAAATAACACACATTTTTTGGCTAAGCGCATTCAAAAGTAGCCTAACTTTATTCACATTTTTTTTTGAAATTATAAAATACAATAAACCGTAAAAATAATTTATACAACAAAAGCTTTTGGTTCATCATTTTCACTTTAGATGACGCATTTAAAAGTAGCCCGACTATGTTATTTTATTACTATAGCTTTTGTGATGTGCAAATCGATTGTGTGTTTTAATGTTTTTCAATTATCTTTGCCTCGAAAGCTTTCAACCCAAAAAGCTCGAAGCTCTTCTCTCGCGCTCAATTTGATTGAACGCACATTCACACAATTGAATCGTTTTCTGATCGACGCCATTAAATTCGGCGCATGCGCACCACCTCCGACAAAATGGCGTCTCGATCGTCAGACGCTCATATTCGATTGATTTATGTTGCCGACGTCCCATTTTCACCTGCGAATCACCTTTCGCCGAACGAAATAACCCATTCGGGACACGTAACTCAGATGTGTTCATACCGAATGGATCCGATTGCGAATGCCAGTGATTTTCTCTAAACGACCCAATTTTCAGGATTCGGCTCATTAAATTGAACATGGAGCAGTTCTGGGTAACATTATCACTTTGTAACTGTGTACTATAATATAACGTTGTTATGTGTTGTTGGATAATTTGATGCGATTTGCGGATAAGTATTTTTTTATTGGGTATGAGATATTTACATTTTTTTAATGGGATTTAACGCAGCTTTTTGCGTGATTCATAATAAGGATTAAACTTGGTTGTCATTTAATACACACATAATTTATCTAACGTCTTAAAGTTGCCTCGGGTGAAACTGTATCTAGTTGGTTAGAAATATAGTTGACCTGTTAAAGGCATTCTTGTTATAGAATATTTACATACATAGCTTAAAAGTCGGTTTAAATAAAAATAAAATTAATATCAAATGTCAATGATAATTACCAAAGAAAAAAAAATTATGTTTTGATATTAACATATATTTAAACTATTTTGCTCAAAATCATAATTTATTTTTGTTGCAAAGACACAAAATCTTCTTTTTCATGATTAAGAAATCAAATAATGCATTGAACAATTAAAACATTCCAAGTAAAAAAGATTCATTTTGATCAAAAATATTTTACGATCATAATTAAATCATTATCTTCATTTGCGAAAGATTGATTATGCATATATGTATGCGGCGTCTCTCAAAAGTGGAAGCTCAACTTTCGAGCATCGCTCGTTCCAAAATTTACGGACGCGTCGTTAATTTTTATAAAAATTAATAAACCCACGGAGAAGAAGAGTTCTTAAGCGTTTTTTCACGAGACCGAACAAGAATGAAGTATACAACAAAAAAATATACAAAAACAGGACGAAAGCTAAAGACCGGGTCCAGCTGCGTAATTACGGGTTAATCGGACCGGCCGCGGGCAAGGAGAGCATATTGCGTCCGAAACGCAACAAATTATAACCATAACCGGACGATGGGGATCAGGTAGTGGGGTAAGGCAAGAATCGACAATGTTTCCGAGTCGTTTTTATTTAATTAAAAAGCGTTTTTTCGCTTTAATTGCGCCGCCGAAGGTGAAAAGCTCGAAAGCTCGCGACTGTAAGAGCTTTCGCGCGAGATTTCCGTTACGCGGTTGTTAATTTATTATATTGTATATACAGTATATATACATATATATGGGTCTTAACGAGAAATAATTTAATTTTAATAATGTTTAACACAAGGTTTAATGCTGTAAAGCGACGCCGGTCAATTATGACGGACACGCCTAGGTGCAAAAAGTTGGGGCAATGAGTGTGGTTTTTCGCACTGGAGTGGAATTGTATAAATATACGTTGGCTTTACAAGTTTTGTTTGTATGTAAACGGATAAATATATGTTATTGACGTTCGATGTGTAATTTATTTTACGCTGTATGGTAATTTTGTAATGAAATATTTTAATAGGGAACTGTTTTATGGTCGTTTCAAGAAAGTACCGTTTTGTAACACTCGTTTTCTTCTAATTATCACTTAGTATAAATATAATTTATTATTTTATATACTGTGCATTCTTGCAGACCAAAACTCATTATCATCCAAACCTATGTTTTTAAATTTAAAGAAAAGTGTATATTATGACACTATATATTAGAAAAATATCAACGATGCTGTTAGAATTAATTTGCTTAGTGACTAATTTTGAAATTGTGCTATGATTATACTGTGTCATTTAGGGTTTTGCTACAATAACTTTATTATTTCATTTCTATTAAGATATACTGTAGAAAACCCTGTTTTAGAATATTTTTGTTCAAGAAAATAAAACATATATATAATGGCCTGACATTTTATAACAATTTAAATTATGATTTAAAGTTTATATCATAGTTTATTATGATCAATAAAAAGATTAGAATAATAAGTGTTAAATAACTACATGTTACACCGAAAATATGTTATAAATATATTATAAAATGGTAATTTTATTTTTAACCATTATAAATATATTCTAAAATATTCTAAAATGCGGTTTTCTACGGTATATTTTCATAAAAATTAAATAATCAATTTATTGTAGCAAAATCCTAAATCACACAGAATAATCATAGCATAATTTTACAAGTAGTCACTGGGCAAATTAATTCTTATTCTACAACATAGTTGATATTTCCTTAATATATAGTGTTTTAATATACACTTTCTTTTTAATTTAAAAACATTAGTTTGGATAACAAAAAGCAAATTATTTTTTGGGACCATTCGCCCTATAAAATAATAATGTTTCTTGAAACTAAATGTTTCACTGCTATAATTGCATAGCAAATTTTATAATTTATTGTATTTATCACTCAGTTACAATGTATATGTATTAGGAACACGATTGTTTGTTTTGAAAGCTATATGACATTTTCTATAAGCACATTTTTAGAAAAATTGATTTTTTTAATACTTTATTGGAAAATTTTCAATATCTAATATGTACAACCTAGTTATATTTTGATTAATCATTACGATATTTATTCTTAAGCTTAAAAAATCTAGGAAAATCTATAAAAAAGTGTGATGATCTACAGGATGTTTAATTATATATAATAATAAAACTTCAAGACAAGACAGAAATAAAAAATACATAGGTTCATATGTGATTCGAACCCATGTCTTTAGTCTATTAGTCAACATCTATACCACTAGTATATTGACCTAATAAATATAACTTAAATATTTTAATAATAGTTGTAAGTACTTTTACTATTACTGTTTTTATTCAAATTTAAACTTGAAAACTAATACAATATAATATAATAAAAAAATAATTTTGAAAGTTTTTTCAGCAATAATTTGCTAGTATCTGTATATTAACAATTTCAAAAAAATTTGGAAGGCTTGGAACTTTTAAGAAAAGTGAGAAAATAAATAAAGTGCATTATATATTAAATGTTAGAACAAATTAATTAATATGAATTGTACTATTAGTTATCATATAAGAAAAGGGCTGTAATAACTTGAGTAGGGGTTCACATTATACGTTACATCACAAACAAAACTACAAATGGCATTATCATTCAATTTGTAATGATTCCGAAACCGCACTTCGATTTTTTTATCGCAAAACCCCAGTAGGATACCCTTAAACCAATTTCGCCTAACCGCAACAAGCGACTTCGGCCGGTTAAAGACCAATTTAGTACACCGCTACCACTCGCTTGGCGGTGAAATTTTATTTTGAAAGTGTATTCAAACCATTCGCAAAATTAAAACAAAGTCGTCTTACTTAATAAGTGAATATAAGGTGGCCTCGGGCAAGATTGCGGGTCCCGTAGGTCTCGGCGGGCGAGTCCGTGAATTATCATCCCCCAGGGTAGCATTATTTACCCCTCGGCTGTATTAGGTGGCAGCTACACATGCTCGCAGTAGACCCGCACTGAAATTCGCCAGACTTTAAAGGGGCGATTCTTTATCTGACACTTTTAAAGGGGTGGCGCGCTGCCCATTGAAACGCAATAGACGACGCTCTTTTCGTCGATAAACGCTTTTATTCGGTGTGCTTTATCACACGATGGCCCTTATCGGACTTGCAACCGAGGATATGATGTAATGAAGTTGTTATCGTTCTATCAATGTGGTGGTAGTTTTTTGGAGATTTAGAATGGGGGTTCAATTGAAATCCGATAGTCAAAATTAAAATATTATTTTTATCATACCATATTAAAAAAGGGAAAAAAGCGGGCGATTACTTGGAGCAATTAAAATGAGTTAATTCTCAATTAGTCCTTGACTAAAAAAAAACGCTGTAAAAGTATAATGGTAATATATCAACTATTATCTATTCGTAGAATATCTAGGCTAATTTATTATAAAGCTATCGTGTATAAGTTATATCTATAAATTTATTTATTTTAGTCATTGTTACCTCATTGAAGATCAACAAAAATATTTAATTAATTATGTAAATTGTTACTCATAAATATTAAAAGCGACGTAAACACAAAAATATATTCACAAGTGACTAACAAGTTTGTGTTCGTGTCATCATCACAATTCGAAAAATTTAAAAGATCAAAAGCCAAACACAACAAATCAACGCGTTTATAAAGACTCAATTATCGGCCTTCGGGCCATTCGTCATAAAGAAACAGAGAAAAAACCCAATAATTAACCATAACGCGTAGAACACGGAAAGGTGATAAGGTCACGATTCGTTTCTCCCAAAGTTATGCGTTGTTAATCGCGCCATTAACGTTAGAATTGTGAAAAATGCTATTAAATCACACGAAGAAATTACGTATTCGAAATCACCACGTTGTAACAATAAAGGAAGACATCTATAAATCGGCCGCTTATTTGTCCGCCCGTAAAAGCTTCGATGTTAATAAGCTCGAATTGATTTATCGCCTCGAAAGCTCTCTCGTAGGCGAAGAAATTGTTTACAATCGTAAATAAAGACATGTAAACGGACGAATCGATCGCCTATTAAAATTTCGTATTGTATGCGATCGTGTAAACAACGATAAACTATTTTGATTATTTATGTGTGTGAATAAATAATTGCGTTTTATGCAGACGAATGTTTTATTTAGCCCACAACGCGTCAACGAGGACGTGTGTAATTTATAATGAATAGGATTGTTAGCGCTTTCGATTTATTTACACGTAGTTATACTAAATTAGTTTGAGTTTGTATTATTAAAATTTAATCATTTAAATTAAGTCACACAAAATAAGCGATGTAATAGTTTTTAATGCGATTTATATTTTTTTCTTTGAATTCATGGTTTCGTTTCTTGGCAATACTTAAAATTATAAAAATGCAATTAATCGGTTAGGTAGTTTACGTAACTTAATGGCTCATTTTTGTGACCATTGATCTAAAGTATTTATATTTATTATTTATTTCCATATTCGTATGTGATGGGCTAATGCCAATAAATTTAACATCCTTGGCTAGACCACAAAACTTTCATTTATTAGTTCCTGAAGCATTACAATCCAACAGATAGTTCAAAAGCCAAATAGAAAAGACCTTATTGTGGAAGTTGTCCTTCTTGGATGCGGTATTTATAAAAGAAGAATTGATCCAAATTTCTCGAGAATTCTCAAAAATGCTCAAACTTAAAAATTCTAATTTTAACATCATTTCTAAAAAATTCAAATACCTATAATTAATTATGTGTTATGTAAAAGTTATTTATCTGTACCCACATACGATATATTCGTCTAGGCAAATCTAGATATTCTATAATCTTACAATATAATACATATATTATTTTTATTGTATTTATTTTTTTGACAAATGGGAAATTAATCGAATATTTTTACAAATTTATGTGAAATTTAGACATATAGAAAAAATTAAATATACAATTTTTTTTATATTATTACAGTACATAAAATATCTTTGTAAGTGGAAAATCTTTTTACTGGTGTCATTTAAAACAATTTAGCTCAATTTTAATGCATGTAAATTATATATTATTATTAAATTTTGCTTTACTGGCAAATATTTGAGAAAATCGGAACAGAATGTTTTCTAATTGTAATTCCTAGAGTCGGTCATAAAACTTACATTGTCAAATAATGTTTTTGAATGTAAATTAGAACTCCCTATCTCTTTACTTACTACCTGCTGTGAATTTAACAGATTAAAACTGCAAATAAGTTTTAAAATTGCAGCAGATGTAAACCGTTTTGAAAAAATTTTATTAAATTTTTTACAATTAAATATGTATTTTAAATATTTTAAATAAACAGGAAATCAATATTTTGATTTTTTCTTGAAAATTTTCCGAGATTAAGCACTATAGATTGTGTAATTTCTTATTAGCAGCTTAAAGCTAAAAAAATTTTACAAGCACACTTGTCGACGCGACTCGAAAGAATCACATCCCAGCATATTTTGTATAAATTTTGTAGAAAATAAAAATATTATTTATATTTGCTTTTGAACAAGTATCTAAAAAAATTTTTATATACCTTTTCGAAAGAGAGTTAGTCTGTTATGCGTAATAGGTATTTATACAAGGGACATAGTGACCTCGAGCTCTTTAATTGATGCGTTTATCGCAAGACAAATTCCAACATTTCAGATGCTTTATTGCTTATGTTTTCTATTTATTTGTTGATGGAATCTGTTGTCTGATTAAAATAGGACACTGAAATCGGCTTCTACTTCTGTGCATAAAAGCACATTATTATTATTAAGTTTTTTACTTTATAATAGATTTTTCTCATTTTATGTGTGTGGTCATCCGCACATAGATTCATAGATGTGTTCATAAGATGTTCAGGAAATTACATACACATTCCTTCGGGAATTCAACCGAATTTTGACCCATTTTTTAAAATCCTTCTTTAGCTGATTTTCCGATAAAAATGATTTGTCATTGAATATTTGTGAATCTAATACGTAAAAATAACTAGTATATTTTTTTACCTTAAACATAGCTTGAGGCTAGTCTTAGCAATATACATTATTACTTAAATAAAATCTATTTTTTTTATCACCATTAATAAATATCTATGATTGAATATTTTTACAGATTTATAACATCAAACGTGATTTTTTTCTCCGACCTCTCTCAACGCGTAGCATTAATCGAATCGGCATTGATATTTTTTTCCGTTTCGTGCGCCTCGTCCAAACTTCGTGAAAAGGGTATCCGCCATCAAATTGAGCCATTAAGGGTTTGTGTTTTAGGCGCCCTCTCGCACAATAAATAAGACCTCACCCCAAAATCGGTCTCGCGGAACGGCCGGGACTTGAGCAAACCCAATTTGACGCCAGGTTAGCCGGTTCGAATCCCCCCAGACGCCCGTAATTAATGTGAAACACGAAAAAAATTACACAAAAAAATAATACGTAAACGTCCCGCACTAATTTAGTTATTACACTCTGAAAATGGTGAGCAATTAAGTCGGATGCCTTTTTTGGTTGTTTCGTAATTAATTTAGCCGAAAGAGCAGTGCAGATGACGATTAGGCTAATTACCCAAAATGCATAGGATTTTCTTTGGTTTTTATTAGTGAAGTATTTACGCCTTTATTAATAGTTTATGATATTAAAGTCGTATATAAATAAAAAAATATAAAACAAATCAATATTGTTTAACTCATTTTAAATCATCAAAATATATTATTCTTATCATTTGATTGAATCACATGTAGAATAATATAATATTTTTTTAATGTTATAAAAAATATAGATAATCTAACTCTCATATCCCCTCTTATTAAATAATTTAATAAAAGGTGTGACATATTGATTGATTAAAAAAATGACTATCGACGAATCAAAAGGCAGTTTATTAGGATATATTATATTAGTCTTAGTTGCCTGTTTTATTATTTTATTTATTGTTTAAAACTATACTCAAACTATTTAGCAAATATTTTATTGTAAAGCATATACCTATATACTTTACAATGAATCAGCTTAATTGCTTATTTGATAAGTTCACATATTTTTGTTTTATATCATATATGTTAGATCGGACTTACTCTAAAACGTAATATGTAAATTCATTTTATATGTAATATGTAGTAGTTATATAACTTTACATCTAAAGTTGTTTATAAAAAGGATATTATTTTCTTCTCTCATTTTTAAGTAAATAATAAATGTTCAAAAAAAATTTTTTTTAGTACATTTACTCGCAAAAGCACGTTTTTTTATAATTGAATAATAATAACAGTGTTGTTTCATCGTAGTTCACAAGATACTGAAATATGTAAAATAAATAAAATTTAACCCAAACTTAACCTAATAAAGGTTAAAAAACTACAGTGCATATTAGCACTTTCACTATGGCAAGTTGAGTTTTAAAAGCAAATTAATTCGTTTAGATTTGGTTTGGGTTTGAACAGCAAATTGCCGTTTCTAAATTGTCAAATTAAGACAAAAGCTATTATTCTTGCATACGGTACTTTTAGTTTTTATCATTTATTGATATTTTAAATTTTTTGGAAATAAGAAATTTCTCAACAATTCTCGAATATAAAAATATTTAAACATCGTTCCCGAAAAAAACAATAAATATCTAACCTAACTTATATTAAAATATTTATTATGTAAAAGCTATTTATCTGTACCCTCATAATATATACTTGTATAGACAAATATAGCTATTCTATATTTTGTAATATTACTTAATCTTTTTCTAACTTTCAAATTGGATTTCATTGACATTTTAAAGCAGTAAATAAATGTACATAGCACCTATTAGTTAAATTATATTTTCGCTAGAAAAAATATTTATTTACAGTTATGAAATTATATTTTTACTGAAACTCCAGTAAAAATATAATTTCACTTTTAATATTATATATACATTCACTGTAATATATATTCACTACTAAATTATATTTACAAATTTTAGGCAAATAAAATACATTTATAGGTTCAATCATATCTGTTTAATCATTTTAATTACCAGATCTTTTTGTTCTTTATGTAAATATTTTTCTTGAATATCTCTAAAATGTATTTCCTCTTGAAATTAAAGAATCAAAGAAGTAAATATTTGTCAAAATACAATATAAAATATATCTACATATTCAAGTGTTGATTAATAGTTTTTAAAAATAATTATTTATGTATTGAATAAATTATATTTTTCATGTCAAATAAATATAATATTTTTTTGCTTACATTTAATTTAGTCTAGTAAATAGAGATATATTTTTTAAGAAATAAAATATGGCTGTAAACTTACATCATTTATTACTCGGCTTGAATATTTTCTTGTTTCTGTTTTTTTTTAACTATTTACATTTATATGTAGTCTCTGTTTTTTTAACTGTTTAATTTTTTATCATAAGGTTTTTTGTATCCTTTCTTCAATTAAAGTATTTTTGCATTTGTAATATTACCTTATTTCAATTTATTTCATGATATTATTACTATGTAACTAATGTTTTTTTTAAAACAATTACTTGAATCATATACATAAATATTAAACAATAATCAGCCTAGAATTGATCCAATTGAGTTAATGCACTACTGTGTATTTTAGTCCTTATTTTTAGTTCGAGTAATATTAAAACGCATTTCAAAGATATATAGTATACAATATATTTTTTTTAAGATGATTTCCATTTCATTATGAATTTAATTTTATAAATTGTAATAATTAAACGAATAAATGAAAACGTTAACTTTTTCAATACGATCCGATAATTAAATTGTATTATTAAAAAAATATAATTGCCCAAATTTCAGATCGTAGCTGTTGCTTTTTAAAATTATTATTTAATTAATAATTACATTTGAGTCATTCTATTGGTTATTAAAAAAATAAAATAATACAGAATATGTTAAAAATTTTCCGTTACTATAAATAATTAAATAAACTCTGGCGCCAGACGATTCACTAAACGATAAACTCGACTTTAACCATTGAACCATCATCGTGGTCCACCTAATTTGGTTATTACACTTTATGCGCAATTATGTCGGCTCCTTTTCTTCCGACAATTAATTTAGCCCAAAGCGCGATGGAGATAGCGACTTTTTTCGCAATTAAGATAATTACTTCGCATTTATTTTTTTCATAAAAAATATATTATACAAATAACGTACAGTTCGGATCTTTGGTTACGAAACAAGGTGAAAAAAAATGAACATGCAAGTCATGATTGTTTCGACACCCGTTTACCCGCACTGTCCCACGGATACACCCTAAACGCCTCAGCCGTTTGTCGGATTGATTGGCTTAGGCCCTTTTCGATTCGCCTAATTAACATTATTTATATTTAAATTAACAATCCCGACCCGCCACGTGCCACCTTTGCTCTTTGTGTGATTTTTTTGAGCAATCGTTACGCAGCAATTATGTGTGCGAAAGCTAAAAAAATATTTTGAATTAATTATTTTATAATCATTTTGAATGAAAAAGTGGCTCAGTTAAAAGTAGCCCTGGAATAAATTATAAATAAAAAAATAGCTCTTACACTATTAAATTAAATAATCATATTATTAAATTTCACACAGGAGTTGTACATTGTTTTAAATTTCATTAAATTTATAAGCAAATTATGTTATATATTTTTTACGATAGTAATATGTAAAGCATTTTTAAATAAAATTAAGTATTTTAAATATTTTTAAGTCATCCGCACATCCGCTTTTCCACAGAAAAATCATACTAAATCACATTATTTGTGGTGCTCGAAAAAAATTGCGTTAAATTAAAAAATACACAGCGTTAAACCAACGAGTCACCCTTCTTTATTGCACGCATCATGTTTATATAATGAACGGGCGTTGGTTGAAAGAGAGAGAGAGAGAGATAGAAAAAACAAGAGCAAATAAAAAAGGGTCACTTTTTTCGTTAGCCGCATAAGCCTGACAAATTTCATGTATAATATTTGCGGATTAATCTTTTTTTATTATATATACATATAAACCCAAAACATACACACAGGGGTTTAACGCCCGTCGGAGCAATTTTTAATTTGTTACACTTTTCACTTGATTTATTTCATCAACGGGTTAACTAATTGGGTTTAAGCTTTGTGCGTGTATGCGTAAATTAATATTTATTAATGTTATTTTTTTAAATCAATAACATTATAGCGTTTGACCCCTAAATTGTTTATCTGCCGCAATCGTTTCGGATCCCTTTTGAAAAACAACTTGTCTTGTTTAATGATTGACACGTTTGACATGTTAATCTTATTAATAAATAAATATTGAATTATTTGTTAAATAAAATATATACATATAAAAGTTTTCTGTGGGTTTTTTTTTTAACTTTTTGAGAATAAGGGCGTTAGCTGTAATAAGTTGCCTGTCCCACCGGTGGGGAATGAAGCTTGAAATGGCCTTGTTTTGGGGTTGATTTTGATTATGGTGGTGTGTTTTAACAGATGCAAACCCCATCGGTTCCTTATAATGCGACCGCATGAAGTAGATGCTTCACGGTTGTTATATAGAGCGCTTGAGATCAATATTTACATATCACCCTTATAGTTACAATAGAGTTAAATATGATATATTTATATAAGGTCTACTGTTAAAATTATAACTTACTAACTTCTAGTTATTTATGATTTTAACTATGCACTTTCTAGAATTGTATAAAGCATAAGTATTGCAACATATATGTACAACACAACAAGCATAATACTTATTTAAAATATAATGATATATATTTTTCCAATATTTTAAGCACCAGAGATAATATATATTATGTTTTAAAATTTATAATGGAGAAGTTTAGTATTTAATTACAAGTTAGACTAACTGTTAATTGCTTATAATTTGTTATAAAGATAAAAATTCTAAATTGGCAATTATCTTATATTAATATTTTTTCTTATCCGTTTAAATAAATATATTATTATACAGTGTGAACGTTAAATGAATGATGAATGGCACAAAGTCACCATAGTGTTATTATTAATGATCACCTCATATGCATAATAATTTTTAGACTTCATACTTCGCAAGAAGTGGTCATATTTCATCCCCCCGGTTTGTTGCGAGGGTTGCAAGTCTATTAACGGAATAAACGAGTCGCGTCATTTTTGTAGTTAACTCCATATAATGGGAAATGGGCGAAGGGAAAGTTAATTTCAACAGAAAATAAGCATATTCATTATTTCGCAACAATGAAGCGATATATTTTTAATAATAAATAGCGCGTTTATCAATATTGCGATATGTGCTACGCTTTATTGACGTTATAAATTAATAAAAATATGTGTCGAGTGTCACCAGAAAAAATGTTTTACGATAGCGTTATTTGGATATTCCGAGAAACCGACACGAAATTTTGTTCTCGGGCGCCGGCAAAGTTCAATAGGTTACTACTGATAGTTGTATGTGTGATTAAAAAAATAAACGGGAATTAATTGAATGATAATGCCAATTATTTATGTGTAATTTCGTGATGTAATTCATTTAAATTAATGAATAAATACTTTAGTCGCTTCCGTCGATAACGGAAAAGTATAATAAAAATTATGTATGTCTCATAAAGTAAACAATCTTGTTTTTTTAGTTAAATTAAACAGATATTCAAAATATATTATATAATTCTATAACAACGGGTGTTTAACTTATATATGTATATTATATAAAAATATAAATCATTCATATATAATAATATATTTTTTAGTGTAATAAAAGCTCTGATTAAATTATACGTAATGTTATTTAACAAATTAAAAAAAAAATAGTTTTTATAGCATATAAAACTACAAATCTATAAAAAAACTCAATTTATTTATTCTCAATGACATCTATTTCTTTTACTGCTTATTTAATATATATATACATATATAGGTTTATATAAAGTGCATTTTACTTTATTGATATTATGAAAGCTAAAATTAAATATATAGTACCATATTTAAATATATACATTGCTCTTTCTTTATTATATTACTTATATAAAGTGATTCAAAAATACTTAATAACAATAACCTTAAATATTAATTAGCTTACTTTAAAACCTAGCCGCAGAATTTTATATCAATATATTGTACACATGAACCACATAAGTATTTGCTTTAACGAGTCAACACTAACGTGTTCTTTTCTTATTATATTATAATTATATTGTATATAAATACTACAGTTGTAGTATGTACATTTAATTATTAAAAAAAAAAGTTTTATATTAAAAAAAAATATTTTTAAATATTCATAAAATTCAAGAAACGATATAAATAAAATATATAAAAATTATTTTTTATTTGTTAAAAACTTTGATAAAAAGTGTACTAAAGGCTACTTTTAAATTCACTACATTATCAAACAAAATTTTATTTGAATAAAGTAGATCAAATTTATTTGTTATAGCTTTAAAAATAATTTTATTCTAAAAATTTATTATAAAATATTTATAAAAATATTTATTAAATTAGATTTAAATTATATTGAGCTATTTTTAAAAGCATTGAATTATTTAATTAGTTTTACTTTTAATATTTATATAAAAAATAATAAGGTTAGATTTAAAATAACGATTAAATGGGTTTACAAATATTAGGGAAAATAGAGTAAATTTTATCACAAAACTCCAAAATCAATTCATATTAAATTATATTTAGAATATTCTTAACAATTTAAATTATTTAGTTAGTGTTACTATTGATCTGTATATAAAAAAAGTAATTAAATTAAATATAATAAATATAGTGAGGGAAAAATTATATTCGATGACAAGACAGCAATTCATACCTACGAACGTTAAAAATATGTTTTAATAAAAATATTTATATTTAAGTATCACAATAAATATTATTAATACATTATTCTCTATATAAAAAAATTTGCTTAAATATAAAATAACGATTAAGTAGGTTAAAAATAATAGATAAAACGCATATCAACGAACGTAAGAAATATGTTGTAATTAAATCTTTTTCTATTGAAAAGCCTTGAAAAGTAGTTTGCTAAAAGTTTGTTTTAAATACACCACATTATTAAACATACACTATCATCATTTTTTATTAATGTAAATACATATTTACTTATTAGGTGCTTTAAAAATATTTTAATTTTAAAAGCACCTAATAAATAAAAGTAACACAACAATTATTATAATAAAAAACACAAAATTATTAAGTTGTTGTTACTTTTATTTCAATAAAAATTAATGAGGTGAAATATAAAATAAGTGGGTTTAAAAATAATAATAATAAAAAAAACAGTATATTTGATATTAGAAATAGTAAATTATGTCAATGAACGATAGATAAATATTTATTGGATAAATTTATGTTTTTGCTGAAAAGTTTTGATGAAAAATTCGCTTAAAGCTACTTTTATATGCGCCATTTACTAAATATTTGTAACTAATGTAGATTCATTGCAATATGTTTATATTTAAAACTTCTTCAAATATTTACTAAATATTATGAAAATAATAACGTCTTACTTTTAAAAGTAATACATCAAATAATATACAAAAAAAATCCGCAAAATTATTATATTGTTTTTAATTTTATTTATATAAAAATCAGTGTGGTAAAATATATATTAACGATCAAGTGGGTTTAAAATTGATATAAAAAATCAACAAACTTTTTTTTTGCTGAAAATCTTTGATAAAAAATTCGCTTGAAGCTACTCTTAAATATTGATATCGCCTTAATACTAAATATGTTTTATTGATGTAAATACATATTTTATGTGTTTTAAATTATTTTTATTCTAAAAACTTTACTAAATTATATTTAAAAATATCGAGCTATTTTTAAAAGCATTATTTAAGCACATTTGCTAATTTAGTATTTATAATCTGTATATAAATCATTAAGTTTAATTATAAAATATCGATCAAATCGGTATTAAATAATAATAAAAAACATGTCATTTGATCATTGAGTATTTATTGATAGTAATAAATTGTTTAATAATAATAAAATATTTAAATCGTGATTTGTTTTATAATGTTATATTTTTATATGAATTATACGTTGTAATATAGTATTTGCTTTATTAAATTATTTAATATACCTAATTGTAAATCAACGCATAAAATATTATTAAATGTAAAATATGATATGAACTATATATCACTAGTAACCGTAAAATTATAGAATCGACTTTAATAAAACTATGCGTGATAATGAAACTAGGCACATACGTAGACTATATAACGATTTTTCTATTTTAAAAATCCCTAATTAAATACTACAGCTTAAAATTAATGAAATATAAATTTACATTTGCTTGTTGTATAATATAATTAATCATAAAAATGTAATAAATCATAGCGTAAGTGTTTAATATTGATATATTTCGATGAAAAAATGTATAGAAATCATCGGTATCATAAATATTAGGTAAAACATATTGATGCCAGTTTATTTATTATTAGAATTGACGTTAAGTTGTTATTTATAAAATTTATATTAATATATGTATGTGTATCTTACATTTTATGCGTCTTTATAACTTTATCACACAATAAATAAACTAGATCGACAACATATACCAACGCGGTTTAGTATTGTATAATACAATAAATTTATTTTATGCACAAGGAGCAATAAATACGAGCAACGCGAGTTTAATAACACAATATAATAAATTTTAATACGTGTATTCCTCGTATCAAAATAAATGTATAACCATTGCCTACATACAACAACCACGATTCGATTATAAATTATTCAAATGGCCCATTACCGGCCACGGCGTAAATTAAAATAAAGCAATATAACAATTAAAAAATCGAAACATTCGCGTTATACGTAAAGCGCGTGCTACGGTGAGCTTTTAAAGCTCTTTGCGCAATTAAAAGCTCTGTGTGTGCAATTCGCTTTAATCGTAATGAAATAGATTCGCGGTGATATTATTTTTTAGATGAGGCAATTAAAAATGAATTAAAACGAAAAATCACTTTCACGTTCGCGTGTCTCTCGAGAATTATATAAAAATAATTCAACGATAACTTTGAGACAATTATTATAAAAGCTCATTATATTTCGATTAAATCTACATAGCGCTGCGATGCGTCTTGTTAGCACAACTGACCCGTTTACTATATTTACAGATAATTTAATATTTATTTTTAATTAAATAATTTAGCCGGAAATGTCGGTGAAAGCGAAAATCAATATTTTTATACACATTTTAATAATTAGTACATTTTAATAAGGGTTATCTATTATGTGCTTTCAAACTGATATTTAATATTTAATATTGAATAAATAGTAGCTATAAAAATGCTAAATTTTATATTCATGAACAATAAAATTATCTCAAGATATTTCTTAATAATGTTCCAATAGTTATATAATTTATTTAAATACATATTATGTATTATAAATCATCTATAATAAAATATTTAAATTTTAATATATTAAATTATTGCAAAACAGCATATAAATCCACATTTATAGATTTTGTATTGTTATATATTATTTTATATTTATGTTAGTTTATAAGCCGATAAATATATATTAATTTATAGTTCAATTAGACTTTACACATTTTTTTCTTTAAAATATAAATCATTAATTAAATATCTATTGTATATATGTATACATTTTATTATTATAAACTGAGACAATCACTCATATATGAAATAGGGTTTTTGTAACTAAATGTACTTGATTATTATTATTTTTATGGACATTTGATCGTTATTTAATCATCTATCAACGCTAATTAAAAAATTATTGTGTTTATGCAAATTTCATATAATAGTTAATCGAATGCTATTAAAAGTAGCTGGATAGTATTTTAATATAATTTATTATATTTAAAACAACTAATAAATAGTTGTCATTTAAATAGACTTAAATACAAATTTATTTGATTATCTGTTTTTAAACTGTATATAAAATTATATAATTTTGTTTAATTATAGTTTATTTTATAGTATTATAAAATAATAAAAAATCATATAACAGGAAAGAAACATAATTTTAAATAAACGTAGCTTTATAAGTAATGATAATTATATCCATTGCAATATTGTTTATTGAAAACAATAAATGTTTTCAATATGTTAAGTAAAATAAAAATTAATATAAATAATATGGTAGTATTTCCTAAAATTATATTTGTTTATACCAAAATCGGTTAATGGTTTAGATTACAATATATTTATTTACATTACATAAAATTATCTAATCTAAAAAGCTTAATAGAATCGATCATAAAAAAATAGACAAACTGACACCAATTCTATTATCACAAAGAGATAAAATGTGTCATTGTTAAGTTCAAGTGCAATACGCTTTCATCTACGAGTCATTAAGTTGATTTTCGTGTTATTCACACAATGAGTAATCTTCTACGAATTATTTTAGGCTTATCGCACGATTGTGACGAAAAAGCTCGTTAATCACAAAACACCGTTTTTCCATCATAATGACGTACTTAATTAATAAGTTTTTGCTTATATGATATAAAATATAATTAGCCGTTATCAGCAATGATCGATATCGGAGTGAATTAAAATCTTATTTATCTTCTCATGGCAACTGTTGTTATTACACATTATAAAAAAATAACAATTAAACATTGAGCTATAGAGATAGATATGCTAGACGATGATGTATCAATTGTGATTCGAATTGGTGTTATACAATTTTTTTTCATCTTGAACATTCCACTCGAGCCATCACGTTCGTAACGAGGTCCATTGTGGCGAACAATACGGCTCCGATATAACGAACAGTCCATTAACTAGCCGCCAGTTCTTGTTCGTGTTCGATTCTGACAATAATTGTAACAAATCGTCACTATTGATCCGAAGGATAAAGGCGCCGACGTCGAAAAGGATACTCGCGAATCCGTGTCTAATGAATTTCGTACGACGACGAACGTGCCAGGATCGAATTGTGATGATTTTTCAATCCGATATAAATAAAATAATAATTTTAGGTACACCCTGTGTTAAAAAAGACGTAAAGTAGTCGTCGGAAAATTGGTTGTAATTATTTTTTTATAACTCGTTCGTGTTGTTCAAATTAATTTTGACGCTTTCCAATTGAACAGGTATCCTCGTGTCAATTAATCGCACTATAATAAATTATTGTTTAAAGAAAATATATTATGCGTTCGTTCTAAACACGCAAAGCTAGTCAACTGTATATGTGTACCTGTAAAATATTCGTGTGGTCGCTAGAAATTATTAGACGGTTCACGCCTATGCATAATGTAAAATAATTGGATGTAAAATATTGTACTTAATAATTAAATTATCGATTTATTTTTTTATGTCATGTTTTTATTTTGTTTATAAGGGATTTTTTATATCACGCTTCAACCCAAATCCGGCGGTCTTTTATATCGTACCACTAACTAACCGTATAAATGGGTATTAGCTACCGATTTATTGCATCGTGACGGTATTTGAATAACGTGATGTTAACAAGGTTTTTCAACGAAACTAATTTTAATCTCTGTTATGTACAAAAAATTTACTAATAAATTTAAATAAAAAGCGATTTTTTAAGTTAGACATTTTTTTTTTCATTTTCACGTACATATAAATATAAATATATTTTTTTTAGTTTTCTGAATAGTCATACCTTTTAAACTATTAGAAAAATATCCAAATAAATAACAAAACAATATATAAACGTACCGATACATATCATACAATTTTATTAAAGTTGCTAGTTTAGTTAATTTCAAAATATTAGTTTATCTTCCCAAGAATATCTCAAAAAAAAAAATCAGAATTGAGATTTCTCATTTCTCGAAAAATTTGCTGATTTCTTGAGCAATTTTTTGTTACAAATTAAATTTGTACAAATATTTTTAAATGTCTTATACCCATTGCATAAAAAAGATAGGTCTGTGCTAGAAGTTATGAAATATGCTTGCTTTCTTAAAAGCTTTTATAAATCGGAAATATTTAAATAGAATAAAAATTATCACTATTACTTTGCTTTGATAATCTTAAAACAACATTAATAATTAAATATGAAAAAACCGCTCCGCGTGAGAATCGGCAAATTGTAAAAATGTATGCGGGCTTTCCACATAGTTTTTTTTTCATTGATAATATTTTAACAACCAGGATGGTTAATTTTACTTGAGGTGGTGAATGATATGTGATTTTGAAAAAGCTATCTTAAGAATAATGTATTAAATGATTATTATTTTATCATTCTTCAAGTTATTCTATATTTTATTTACTCTAAATAATTACCATACTCACTAAATATCACATTTTATAAGTAACATATATTTATTTATCAACTTTTATCGGGAATTCTTGAGAATGAGAATTCTTATTTCTCTAAAAATTAAAAACATCAAAAAAGCAAAATTTCTTAATCTAGCTTAACACCAAATTTAAAATATAAATGCAATAATTTTGGATACGTTTCATTCATATTGAGCTAGAACTTACTGTTCTAATGTACTTTTAAATGTTTTACACTATTATTTAGAAGATTTTAAACATTTCTCTATTACGTAAAATTTACATAATTTTACTTTTTTCTCGCTATCAAGTATAAATACAAGCTAAATCATTTTTTTTGTTAAATTCAAGAGCTTATGCTATAAAATTAAAAACAATATTTTTTTAACTGAATCATTTTTGTGGTATAGTATAATAAAAATACTTAAAATATGTATATTAAATATTTAGCTATTTATTATTTACTTTTGTAGCATAAAAAATAGTATTGATTTTTTATACAAAATTAAATAATTGTAAATTTTAGTATCATCTAATGACATTTTACCGCAATTATAAATATTATCTTATCTTAATTTATAGGTTTATATATACATGGTGTTATTGCCAAATCTTTAATTTATAATATAGCTTGAAAAAAAATTACATATATGCCAAAAATGTAATGCTTAGTGATAAAAATTAAGTTCTGTTATTATTTTATTTGTGCATATTTTTTTTGAACCGCAGTATATCTATCTAGTTAAAATTAACTCGATATCGTTCATGCGTCGATTAGAACGAAATTAATTAAAACAGGAACAAACGATAATTGGACCCGCACGCAATAGAGCCGCCGACACAGTAATGAGATAAATTATTATTGAAAATTCGTACGAGCCACAAAACCGACTGTCTATTAATCCAAATTGTTATTAATTATATAATCCGTACACAATTTGTATTTCGGATGAGCTCTTCTACCAACTTTTTATTCTATCGCAACGACGAGGCGTGCTACGCTCGATATTTCGTTAATTATTGCCCGAGATATCATCGGATGTGTTATTATACCAAATTAAGATTTTTTTGTATCACACAAAAAAAACGATGCACAATTATTTACATTCGCATTAAAATTCAATATCAATTCAGCCGAAAATCAAACATTTTTTCAATATCACACTTACTGGAAAATTTAATATTCCATGCATCAAAATTCGTATGATTAGAGGCAATAAATATTAATTATTTCATCACAGCGATATTGAATATATCGGATAATTATTTCATTACGCCTTCAAACATTCGTGTATATTAATAATATAACATATGGGAGTGGTACTATCAAAAGCTGTGATATTAAAAAAAGCTTCGCCTCCGTCAATTATATGATACAAGAAACTCAAGAGAGATTGATTAAAACGAGTTTTTTTTTCTTCGTCTATAAATATAATATACACGTTATCGGTTAGCATAAAATTATTTATAATAACTATGAGAAGGTGTGGTTGAACCAAAGCACGATTTGTGTACATCATAATAATAAAATATAAACGAGTTCAATTGCACAAAAATTCAATTATATTGTAATAAAAGTTTCAATTTTCGTTGCGAACGAATGACTCGATTTTTTATTAGTAAATGCACTGAAGTGATTTATTATAATTTGTTTCGCTATAATCTATACTCCGTTATTAATTTGGAATGGTATTAATAATTCATATCATTATTTTATTCCATGAATAAATTAATACGCTTTACAGATGAACAAAATAATACATATGGTATGTAGCAATTAAATTTAAGAAAAACGATTATAATAGAATAATAAAATTGTGAAATGATTAGCATTTTAATAGAAACATAAAATTAAGATAATTATATGATTCTTTTTTTATATTTAGAACACAAATAATTCGTAAATGGAAAAAAGTATTAGTAATAAAATATAATCACACTGAAAATAAGCAATAAAAATAATAATCATCATTAGTAGACCCATTTTTTTAATTATCACATTGTGTTTGAATTATATGGATGCATTGTTTAATATTTAATGAGTTATAAGATTTATTTTTTGATTAACCAATTCTAAAAATGTGCTAGTGCTGAATCAATATACTTTTAATATATACGAAACTTTCAATATTGTATGTTAAATAAAATAAGTCATTTAATAATAACTTATTTGTTAATATATATATATTAAGTATTAAATTACAACACTATTACTTATGTTATTATAATCAGACTAGTTTTATATGTCATATACTTATTTAGAGGAGGTTTATGGTGAAGCAATATTTTTATACGTTATATATACATATAAATATTTATTAGAATTTTTTTAAATAAAATCCTGGAGTGACAATAAATTATTAATTTACAAAAATTAGATTAAGCTCACGATTGTTATTTTTTACTAATTCTAATTACTTTTTAATAAATATCAAAACCTTTCCTATGTTATATATTTTTTTTGTGGTTTGCATTACATTTATTATTGCTTAATACTTATTTTTACGTACACAAGTTTTAATAGCAACTTCAAATAATACAACAAGAAAATTTATAAATTCTATGAAAACTGTTGGATAACATTCATATTTATTTTGTGATAAATCAATAATATTTCAATATCTATATATTGTATGTACTCATTAAAATAATGTTGATTATATTTTAAGAGAATCGCTAATGCTAATTGGTGCAAAATTTCTATTAGAGTGACAATAATTGCCCGTCAGGGTCAGGAAGTTTGCACTAGCCGACTCGCCTATGGCTGTCGTCATCCCGCTCCTTTAGATTGTCCGTTGCGTTTCATTTAATTTTAATTTGAAATGATTTTTTTTATTGTTACCTTCTTACTTTTATTATATTTTTTTGTTAAAATAATACTATGGGTCGCGATAGTCTGAAATCTAATTAAATAAATAGATAATTTAAAAGTCATTAATAGTAATTAATTTATTAATTAAAATTAAAATTTAGTATTGTATTTTAAATTTTTTGCTTTAATTAAATTGTTATTATGTAATGCGTTTTTATGTGTATTTTAATCACAATAATATATAACAGAATAATATCAAAACTTTTTTTGTCTGCATTAAATAAATAATCAATTAAAATACATATGTAAGATTTAATAGCAACTTTAAATGAAACAACATAAATGACAATAGCTAAAATAGTTGTTTATAGATTTAAAAAATTCAGAAATTTAATACAAACTATAAAATTGCAATTATTATATATGTTTTTTACATGCTTTTATTAAAAACATATCTAATAATAGTTTTGTATGCATATTTCTGTTAATGTAATTTTCAATTGCAACTTAATTGTGATTGTGTTTTTAATTCTAATAGATTAGACTCTATTTATAGTTATTTAATTAAAATAAATATCTTAACTTGTTTTTATGTGATTTATATAAATAGAAAGGAAAAGATTTTATGTGTTAATATATTAATTATTATAATAAATGATTTTTAAGTTTCATTATGAGATAAATCTAGCTTTTCTTAATATATTGTGTCTATCTTTTTTTTCTTTCACTTAAATTGTACTTTTCCACTACTGTTTTATTTTTCATTACAATGTGAAAAAAAATACTATAGTAGAAAGAAAATGTTATAAACCAATAACGTGTATTATGTATAATGTTTTGAAAATTATTTAACATATTTTATTGAACGTCCTACAAAAAAAATACGAGTTGTAAATAAAATCAAACAGCATTAAAAATTAAAAAAATATTTAAAAGCATTAATTTATTATTTCTGTAACGATTTTAAAAATTAAAGTACATGATTGCTAAATTTCGCTCATAATAAATTTAAATTTGTCATAAGTTTTAGATAAATATAGAAAATTTAAATACAATCACAAGGTTAATGCAAAATATTTTGACATTTTTTACAAGAAATATTTGTTATGCAATTTAATCAACAGCATAATTTTCATGAGTTTTTATTTTAATTAAAAAACACCTTTTAATTATTAAATTAAAACCATTAAAAAATAAATTAAGAAATTTTTTAAATCAATTATTTTCGATTTAGTTTTTTTAGAGCGATCTGAGTGAGCAAGGTCAGTGGTATATGATGTATGCTAATCATCATGAGCAATAATTTTACATGATCTAAAATAGTTTCCTGGTTATATGTAGGATACATGATTCGGTCAATTTATTAGCGTATCGGTAAAGTGCATGGTTTTTAATTTAATAGGTAATTTGATTGTACTTAAGGGCGCACCAGCTTTTTGTGCTAGTTGTCATGTTATAGTTTATAAAATCAGTAGGAATCCTGAAAATCTGGCTTTTCAAGGTTATTTCTGGGAATATGTCACATGTACTTTTATCATTTTTAGAGCAGCAATACTGACCTTTGGGTAGATTGTCGTCGTTGGAGTCGGCGGAGGGCGGCCGTCTCGGGGGCGGCGGTCTCGCGACGAAGGGCGGCGCCGGCAGGAAGGGCAGCAAGGGCGGCCAGGGCGGTCTCGCCGCCCAGAGCCCCCGCAGCCCCACCGCCCCCGCGCCCCCCCAGCCCGCCACCCCCAGCGCGCCTAACCCTCCGCCGCCCAGAATCGTGCTGCGATCCACACTCACGCCCGCCACTGCACCCCCTCAGATCAGACTCCTTGGCCTCCGCTTCTATCTCTTGACCACTTGACCACTGACACCTCTCTCATGTTCCAGATCCCTACTGTTGAATTATAATCCCGTCCGATCAAAACACAATTGATTCAGAACCATTCAATTAAATTAATCAATTAATGTCACATTATTTTGTTTATATTGTACAGCCGGAACTGTCAGTATTTTGTGAACGAACGACGGACGCGCTTTCCCGGCCCACGACCGTTTGAACACTAGCGATTGAAGACCGGCTCGAAACGTACCGACCCATTCTCTATCTCGCTCTAAGCGCACCGTCCCTCTCTAACGGTGGGCCGCATACGTACTCTCTATCCCTCTCGTGTTTCGAATCCCCACCGCCGATCGCCGGCACATGGTTGGGTGTAAACAAAAACTATCTATTCCCTAATTCATATTAAAATAATTAATTGAACACCCCTGATTTATTCATTAAAAATGCTGCATGACTAATTCGACTGAATTAAATAAGCGCAACGTCTCAAAATATATTCAAAACACATTTTTTTATCAAAGCATAAAATATACTATAGCATTATCTAGCGCCAATATAAGGTATCCGAGATTAATATTTATTTATTTTTAAAGAATTGAAAATTTTCCTGATAGACGGATTTATAGGCGTGGATTGTCTTAGCTCCGCCTCCATGATGGCGGGCCGACCCTCTGCTCGCTCTCAATTGGTCCGTTAGCGGACAGGTGGCGATGGTTGGTGGGGGTAGCGCTGAATTTAATTAGCGACACCTTACCAGAATTAACGTGGATATTCATTTAGCGGCGGCTATTTTATTGCGCTCGTGTGGCGTTAAGATTCGGTGGGATCGTTATCAGATTTGTGTTACTACAAAAATCTGATATTTTTCAATTTATCTAAAATATTAAATATTGTATTGAATCTCTATAAATCTGATGAGAATATACTATTATTTATAATAAATAACATATCTTATTATTATTACTAAATATTAATAAAATCTATCAGAAACGTCTTATTCATAAATTATACATATTTTAGATGGCAATGAAATATTTAATATTTATGCTGAAACTATGTTTGTTTTCTCTAATGAATATAAAACTATTTTTCTATTCGGTTATTATTTATTATTTTATAATAAAATTGTTTATTAAGCATAAATATAAAAATCTGATCTTGACAACTGTTATCATATTCTAAAACATTAATTAGTATAGTTTTATGAATTTAGTATTAAAATATAACAGGATTACAATATTCAATCAATCAATATAGTTTTATTGAATATATTTATTTTTTTAATTAACCATTGATTTTATATTATTAAATAATAAAATCTATAGTATATATGTTGTTAAAATATTAATTATTTAAATACAATTCGTATATTTATTACCTTATTTTATTTTAAAATAGTATATAAGGTATGATAAATGTGTCTCTAGACAGTATCTAAAAGCATTTGATAAAAAAATATTAAATTGTATATATTTATTAGCAAAATAATATTTTTTCGTTGACTTAAAACGTGAAGTGAATAAAGATTATTTTTTTAATAAAAAATTGTATCAATAAGAAACTCATGAACAGTAAAAGTAGAAATGTGTTGTTACTACTTTAAATGTCTATAAAATATTTTAGGTATTTTAAGAAAATCATATTTTTTTGCTTATAAACCAATATTTTTGTTATCGATGACCATAAATATTTTGCTTGATATTATTTATCAATCAGTCACGCTTTACTTATAAATAATAAATAATATGTGTTATAGCTATTATATGTAGTAAAAAATTATATATAAACATAAATATAATAGATGAGATAAATATCTATGTAAATACTATTTTTTAACATATTCTAATGTGCAATGAAATAAATAATTTTCTGAAATATAACTATTAATATTTCATAATTAAAACTTGCTATCAAAGAACGTTTTATTCGTTTATTCTAAAATGTTGTAAAAAGTTTAAACAGCTTTAATATGGTTAACTATATTATAGATAAAAAATCTATAAAACTTGTTATGGTTTCAATATCTATTTATATTTTGTATAATACTATGAATCAATCAGTCACGTTTTATTCATGAATAATAAATGGTATATGTGTTAAATCTACTATAGGTGGTTAAAAAATAATTCGTGTTTTTATATATATATATATATATATATATATATATATATATATATATATATATATATATATATATATATATATATATATATATATATATATATATATATATATATATATATATATATATATATATATATATATATATATATATATATATATATATATATATATATATATATATATATATATATATATATATATATATATATATATATATATATATATATATATATATATATATATATATTATATACAAACCAAAAAACGTAGATAAAACAAATATCTAACTAAATATATTTTTTATATTATAATGTGCATAAAATCATTTTCTAAAACCCAACTATTATTATTTTATAATTTAAATCGATATATAGTTTAATTTAATATGATACTATTTATCAATCAGTCATGTTTTATTTTTAAATAATGAATGGCAAATATGTTCAATCTATTAAAGGTGGTTAAAAAAAATATCTAAATAAATATATTTTTTTTTGTATTATAATATCCAATGAAATAAATCATTTTCTAAAACATAATTAATAATGTTTCATAATTTTTAATTGCTATCAAAAAGAAACGTTTTATTCATAGATTCTAAAATATTTAATAGAGAAAGATATGAGTTGTTAGTATTTTATGTGGCTATAATATATCCACTAATAAAAATTGATATTTTTTGGTAAAACACAAAATTTTTTTATGAAATATATAATTTATTAATCAGAAACGTTACATTTACAAATAATAAAATTAAAAGCTGGTTATAAAATAGTTAATGTTTAGATAAAACGGTTATTTTTTGCTTATTAAAATAATTGAGGAAAATATATTTTTGTTAAAAAAACGTTTATTTTAATGGAATAAATAATTTTATAAACATACTAATTAAATATATACACTGATCTTACCAATTCGTTATTAGTTACAATTTAATAAGTAAATAAAATTATAAAATAAAACATCTGTGCTTATAATTAAGGGAAAAACTAAAGCACCTTTCACAAATTATACGAAAGAAAAAGAAAAATATCGAAAAAACGAACTTAAGTGTTAATTTGAGTATTCTGAAACTATTGATATGTTGTATTTAGTCTCTAAAGCATAATGTCTTTTGGCATTTTGTGCTTGTATATAAATTTAAGGTTACTGATAAACGAGATTAGTGGTTCAGTTAGGTTAGATTAAAAAATATTATATAGTAAAACATATTTACGGTTACTATTTTAAGTAGGTTTATTCATAAATAATAAAATAATAAATAGTAAAAGTTGTGTTTATACCAATTATAAGTAGCTATGTGTTTATGGAAAATTCATATTTTAGGTTTATAAAAAAAAAAATTATCAATTTTTTTTCACCAATAATATTATTTATTGTTTTTTTTCATTAAATAGTCATGTCTTATTCTTAAATTAGAAGTGGTTTATTTTCGTTTTATCTATTTTAGGTTAGTAAAATAGCTAGTTTATTAGACAATATAATAGCTAATTATTTTATAGTATATTATCTGATAAATATAGATTTTTGTATTGTATTAAAATGTGATATGAAAAAAACTAGCAAGGTTTTATTCATGAATTATAAAATATTAAATAGTAATTATAACATTGTAATGTTGATATTATAGATGATTATAAAATACTCATAGGAAATGATTATTATTATTTTCTATATTTTATTACTATAAAAAACCGATTGGAACATTTAATTTTTCTTATCCAATAACTATTAGGATATTATTTTATAATCTGTCACGTTTTGTTCATAAAAAATTAATCGTCTATATATTGTATATATCTTAGTTAGTACTAAAATCTTAAAACGTGAATTGAAAATGCAATTTCTCTTAATATAAAAATCAAATAAAAAATGATTTTCCCTTTTGATAAATAATGGTATGTTTATTGATAATTTTTGAACAAAATATATGTATTGCTGTATTTTTTGCATTGCATATGATGTGAGTAAAATAATTTTACAAAAAAAAGAAAAATGCATTAACCAGAAACGTTTTTTGATAAATTATGAAATTATAAATAGTAAATTGTTTTATAAGCAAGTTAGCACTTTTAAACTTACATATGCTTGTTCGATTTATTTAAGATATCTTTTGTAACAAATCAGTTAATCATAATAGTGAATAATGAAATATTTTAAAAGTAATAATGATATAAACGCAAGCAATTAAAAATATACATAGGTTTACATAGTGTGCAATGCAACTATTGGTTTTTAGAAACACCATATGATCAAATAAAGATAAATTATAATATTTTTTTTAATTACGATGTAAACATAAAATTATCTCTCTTTATATTGATCTTAAGTCAAATTTTTTTTTTGATAGATATGATATTTAGGAATTTGTTATTGATTTTTAATACCTACATACGCTATACTACATTTAAACAATTTTACTATTTAATATAAATTTCGATACGACAGTTATATTTTAATATAGATATACTTAACATATCATAAAGGCGTTTCTTGTAGTCAACATATGTATTATAACTAGCAATATTTTGGTCCTCAAATTTGGTTGTTAAAACACATATTTGTCAATAGTAGATACTATTATTTAGAATAAAATCATTACAAAATTTAAACCATTCCATGAGTATATAAAAAAGTCTTATTGTATTTTTTTTCATTTATTAGATAATTGCATTAACATATTTATATTTTTATTGTCATAATATAATTATATTTCATTGATAGCTTACCTATTTAATGGTTTAATAATTTTAAAATTATTTAAATGCTATCGTTATTTTATATTTACACCAACAATAAAACAAATTACGTTATCGATCGTAAATATTTACCAATGGTTAATACACTCATTAAACCGTTATTGGTAATTACACTAAATTAGTTTAACATGTTTTACTGCGCCGTAAGAATATTTATTCTCCAAATAAAATTAAATTTTACAAAATCTGATGCAAAATCCCTGTTTCTCAGATATAGTTTGGGCAGGTGAGAGAAAGAGATTTCAAAAGCACAACGGTGAGCAGAGAAATGAATGTAATTTCTGCCCAAATAGAAACTTTGGGCTTTTATATCCCGCCTTCCTGCGGGATAGGGTCGTTTATCCATTTACTTTCGCAAGGGGTTTTCTGCCCAAATCACAACTAACGCCCAGGGGATTGAAATCTTTCGCCGATTACAAAAATAATCCCAACTGACCGTAAACCTCTGCTTTTTGTTTCGCATTTTACTCATGCTAGATATAAAAAGTAAGAATAAAATCATACTTACGTAATGAATCGCCTGCAATGGGATTGAGATAAAAAATGATAACGAGACCTCATTACGAAAAAAGCAGTTTGCAATTAACTTGTTTATAATGTCGTAAGTAAGTGATTTGATCTCGTAATTAATCATACATCATTATAGACGGTCGAAATTAATGTATCGTATCGCTCTATATGTATATAAATTGTTTTTTCTTGTGCTAGTAATTGTTTGTAATGCAAAAAGTGTATAAAATTTCGCAAATGCAAACGATAATGTAAAAAATCGTTCTCATAAGATAAACAATATAATTTTTCATTCAATAGCTTATAGCGTAATCAAAATAGGACATTGCGTAATGTTTGATATAATAAAATTGTTTACTATAATCATGTATAATAAGAACGCCGAATAATAACGAATATGATATTAAAAAAAAACTTTAGATGAATTCATAAATATGTTTCAAAATAATTATGTATTCAATGATATAATATGAAGCAATGACCTGCTCTAAAACTATTATAGTTTAGGGATTATTTATCTTATAATACATATAAGTGTAATTAATCATGCCTATGATCTTGTAATAATCTATTTTTAAAACTATTTTACTGGTATATAAACATAGTATAATAATCAGAAATATTTTAAATAAATATGGTTCGATATATTGTAATATGTTTATACTCTGTAGATTATATAACTCTAGATATTATTAATTGTATCAATAATTAAAATAATTGTAACCGTTTAAAATTGCTGTTAATTAAATTAATCGATACATGTGGTTCTATGGGATCTGTAAGGAAACGCTTAAAATAAAACAAATATTAATACTAAAATTAAAAATTAAAATTTCTCTGTATGTTTTTAAGTTAAATGTTAAATGTATCTCTAATTCTTCGAGAAAAATCAATATATTCTTTATTGTAATTGTATACTTTGTACTATTTATATATTGTCCTTTACATAAATTTGCACACTTTTTATACTTCGCCTAAGATATTTGTAAAATAAATAATCTCAACCCCCAAAAACTTATAGCTTAGAATACACATGTATATACATTGAGAACCGTCGAATCTACCCCCAAAATATCATTTAACCCCATGGTCACCGCAACGGCGAATCCCGTCGACAAATTAACGCGTTAAACCCCAATTAAATTACGCACATCCGTATCGATTTCCCATATTCGCCACATTCTATATAGGTACATACATATATTTCATCTCCTCCATTATTTAACGCATAATGTGCGCCGACGCGTTTCATTTTAATAAAGGTCCTTTATTAAATCAGGGCCGGCTGCTAAATATTAAAAACGCGACCGAAAGTACCGAGCGACTATGGGCAGAATCGAAGCCTCAAAAAGCCACGCGACTTTCGGCCCGTTCAATATACTTTATCGGACCGTAAGTTTATTATGGTGTTCGGGAAAATTCGAAGCGAATTATGCCTCGAATTTTTGTGGCGATTAAATAGTTTGAAATTCAAACTAAAATGGTAGGTGAAAGCTGAGAGCATATATTTGATTGAATGATATAATAATAATAATAATCATGATTAAATATTATTTTTTTATAAATACAAAATAGCCACGTAATACATTTTGCACCAAACGGTGATTTAAGTTTAATGTATAATATATTATAAAATAATAACAAAATTATAATTATTTGACAAAGTCGATTTAAGGGAGTTGGAAAAGGTTAGTGCTGATTCTGACCGCGCCCTTGTTAGACGTCATACTCAAAACTTCGTCTTATTAGGTAATATTTTAATACTCGTTAATTATTTCTACATATATTTTAATAAATAGCGTAGTATGACATTTTTTTCTTAAAAAGATATTCATAGATGGCAGATGGTTTGGTGAAAGCTCATCTCTATAGAGAAAATGAGTCTCAAAACCACTTAAAAACTTAAGTAAGCAGAAAAACATCTTTCAAAAAAAATATTGTTGGCATATCACATGTTTCCGTGTGCTTTCGTGAAACCTTCTCTTTACGCAAAGCGCCAGGGTTAGTAACAGTTTTGAGCCAAGCCTTGAGCCAAGACCTTGGGTCGTCAGGCAAATGATAGAGATAAATATAGAGATAATGATAAATCTTGGGATTGCCCATATTAAGGGCTTCCAAAAGCGCCCTCCACCGAAAGGCCAGCCTTTCGAGTTACCTCAAAAATTGCGAATCTCCTTAGAGAGTAAATAGTCTGCACCACCTCTTAATGCTAAGAATGATTGCATCAAAACGTTTTTTTCCAAGGGTCTGCGCCCCTGGATAATGTGCTCCGTAACTGTGTTTTTGTGTATTTTTTATGCTGAATTTAAAAATGGCTTTATTTGTGTTTCCGCCTATAATTTACGATCTATAGGATCGTAAATTACAAACACAGACTACTGAAAATGTATTTTCTTGCTTTCGAAATTTAATATTTTTGGAAATAATATGTGATGTATAAAAGGCAAAATATTATTTTAGAGGTTAAGGCTATATTAAAACCTTATGTCAACTTGTCTTTAAGCAATTAATTAAACATAGGTATAAAAAAATACTTATCAAATTTCACAAGACCCCAATTAATAATGTGTAAGGCAAATATAAATCGTGGTTCTATTAAACAAATTGTATTGAATCTTTTGAAACTAATACTTCTACAAAAATAAAAGTATCGGTAACTGATTTTGACTAAGCTCATTTTTTATGCTCTTATTATATATCAATATATTAGAGTTATAATTAATTACTGAAATTATTAGTTTTTAAATTATAATACTTAAAAACTAATTGTAAATGCCACAACATAAATCTGTACTTTACTTTATAAAATTATTAAAAATAGTTTTGATGATTTTTTTTTATCTTAAATGCATAGAAAATTTAAATTTAGGATAACTTATATCTCGTAGTAGTAATGCAATTATATAAATTTATTTCTCAAATATCTATCTGTAACTGAGTGGAAGTCTAAAAAATAATTGGTCATAATTTTCTTTACAAGCCGCGTTACAAAATTGTAAATTGAGTACATCTCGCTTAATTTGGTCGGGCTTATTAAAAAAAATAAAGGGAGAGAAAGAAGATGAGGAAGGAGCCTCCCGCTGGCCAAAGTTGAAGAGGAGCTTACGCTCCGACGCTGGGAAGCGTAATGAGGAGTAACTGCCGAGACGTGACCCGACTTTGCCTTTCGGAATAGGAACAAAAGAGGAGGAAAGAGGAAGACAGAGGGACACAGACGGTGGCTGTAACAATGTTGGGTAGGTGGAGAGAACAACACGCCGCGAATACTAAAACCGGGGAAATGAATTAGTGATATCAAATGACAGACGGATAGATTGGCAAATGCCAGCGCTTTTCAAATACATAGAAAAACTATGATTTATAAATATGTATAATGATAATTAAATTTTCAATCATTCTATCTGATTTATAATAAACGAAGAACATTAGTCAAAACAAATGTATAAGACAATGGCACCGATGAGAGCAAGTCGTATAATTATGGCACTTAAAAGAAATAACGAAACAAAAAACACCACTCGCTAATGATAATTTAAGTATTTCTCAAAGCCTTAATTATTGTACTCGCTGTATAAAATATTGATTATTCGGCTTATGTAAAAAAATCTAGTTAGCGTTTTGCACACGTAAATTAGCGGCGATACGAAATTATTACGGAACGGACGTTTTTAATTATCGAATTAAAATTTTCCTTATAAAGCATTATGAGGGTATAATTAAAAATGTATTTTATTCAATTATTTTTATAATTTATTGGGCAATTCAGTTGTCGAAAGAAAAACTTTATCGCGCTGTTAGAAGATAAATAATAAACGTTATAATATTTCATAGCAAATAAAAAACATGACTAAACTGTTGATTCATATAATAAATATGTACATTACTTACTGAATATGCTTTTAGGCTACATTTAGATGTGCCTCTATATTTAAAGCAATCAAAAACATGATTAAAATAATTTTAATATTTTTAATATGTAAATTTATTTTACAATATATTTATATAGATATTCTTAAAGTTGAGTGTTCTAAAAATTATAAATTTTGTTACAATAAATGTTTGTCTTAAAAAATAAATTATATATTCATAAATTCAAGATTATTAAAATATATACAAGCCAGAGTTTATTGCTTCAACTGATAAGCGCTAGTTAAATTACATGTCTATGAAACTCAATTTGATAGTTGTGAAACGTTCATTTTCTGTTAAAACCCAAACCTAACCTAAAAAATTTATTCAAACCCAACATGACCTAATAAAAGTTCAAAACTAACTATGGTTTTTGCAATTTAATAAGGTTATATATGGGTTTAGTTTAATTTATTTTAAATATTGTAGTATTTGTTGGATGATGTCACATCATCCAACAAATATCACATCATTGATGTGATATTACAATTCTAGGAATTTTTAAATATTTTTTTTTGTTTAATTCATATCAACTGGAACTGTTAGTGAAAATATAAATAGAGTTTTTAATTTTGATGTTCAGAAATTTTAGGTTTTTTAAAAATGATATATATTTTAATTAGGTTGCGATCATATTATTTTCGGAATTTCGCTAAAAAGATCTTATAAAACTAATTTGTTTTTCAAAAAATTAAGTTTTTTTGCTTATCATGGAAACGTCTATCAAACGGTACCTATTAACAGTTTCAAGATACTTGCTTAAAAAACCGCGAATCTTTTTCGACACCCAACGCGCGCATGATTTGGTAGCCCTTTAAATAATAACAGTTATGGACACTTTTTATTTGATCGTTTTTAATTTATCAGTAACAATAAATAGCATTTATCATTTTTCCATTTAAACTGTCACTACTATTTTAAGCACATTAAAAACACAACTTTGATGTGAAGAGCTATAACTCATATTCTTATTTCATGTTCATAATAACGACTTTTTAAGTATTTTTTATTTATATAATACCTAATATATTAATTGGTAAAATCCAGACAAACCCTAAAAATTTAGCGGTATTTCAAAAAAAAAATTGGAGTATTCTAAGCACTTGGTTTAATAATTTTTGTTTTAAAAACGAAAAAACATAATTACTAAGAACATTAGGAACTTGTATGATTTATTAAATTTAGATAAACACATATGCGGGCTACGTTTGCAAAGAAATTAAAAACATACATAATATTTTGCTGTTGCAATTTCAGTTAGAGATAATTAGTAAATTGTTAAATTAATATTAATAAGAAATTCCTTTTTTTGTTTTTGTGTGATTTTTTTTGTATTTTAATGCAATTATCTACCTTTAATTTAAATAAAATTAATAATATCGTAACATTGCTATTGACCGCCCTTATATGTATTATATTACACTTTGTTTTAAAATCATAAAAATAATATATGCACGGAACTAAAAAATGTTTAGGAAACAATATTATTTGGAACTTTTAATTTCAATTTTATCTCCAATATTATGCGCATATTATTATATTTTTCTCTGGTAATTATAAGGCGGGGTTAACCTCCTAATATATAACAATAAGTTACAAAGCAAAATATTAAATGGTAATTTCATAGTTAAAATCATCATTAAAAATAGTTACCTACAAAATAATCATTTACATAAAAAATATTATTATTACGTAATTTTCACTTCATAAAAAAGACGTTAAATCATTGTCGCGAGCGAGCAGCAATAAAACCGCGTTTAATATAAATTTTATCGTTGTTATTATTATATATTACAACGTATAGTATATATATATATAATATATACACACATTGTTATCGTTGTAATTGCGACGGCGTAGCGCGGGGTCGAAGGGGTTAAAAAAAACCAGCCCGGGCAATCAATCAAATTAGAGCGGGCGGCTACGCCCCTGCGTCACACGTACGTAATAAATTACTTAAATAAAAAATATATATGTTGGAAAAAAAACGAAAAACAATTCGAATGTGTCCGAAATGCGCGAGTTTCGCTCAAACAACTCAATCTAATGAGAATAGCTCCTAATGGCCTAACGCAACAATGGAAGCTTTTAAGCTCAACGTGAACAAAAACAATGTAATTAGATTTCTATGTAGCAAACGAACGAATGCGTGCGTTTGTGTTTTAGATAATGTGTTTAATATCAGGTAAATGAATGCGATGGTTTTAAAACGAAAAATGTGTTTATATAAAAGGAAAAACATTGATAAATAAAATTTTCTTGATTATTTACTTAGTGAACACAAAATGCTTTTATAAACACATTAGATATTTGTAAAGTACAGATATAAGGCAATTACAAAAATAAATGACTTTTTTAATCGATTGATGATACTAACGTTTCTTTGTTGCGGAAACGTTGTTCTTATATTGTGTAAGAAGTCTTTTAATAATATTCTTAAACCTATATGAGCAATTAATCTAATCACGATGGTCTTAATAGTAGGAGAAATATCTTACCAAAACCCAATTGGTTACATACCAACACGATAGACCAGTGGTTAAAGTCGATGACTACTACAAAAGACCTGTGTTCGGATCCTATATGGATCTTTGTTATCAATAAGTAATAAGAATATAATTATACTTTTGGTCGATATTCATAAATTTAGTTTTTCTAGGTTTTTCTAATTTCACTGATAAATATCGAGATAAATAATTAAAATTTAATTTAATTTGGTCATTTCTAGTAACATATATTTTTTATGAGCTGTAATAATATTTAATACCTAATAAAATATATGTCACTGATTTAAAGATTTTGTTTCACTCTGGAGTCACACTACTTATTTAGTAATTGATCATGTTGTAATTATAGATTGCAATAATACCGATATTACCTAGAGAAAAACAGTCAATACCGGTATCACCGGTATTTCGATATATTAAATATTTTAATTAAAATATTATCCCTTTCAATGTTAACAATGTTTACATCAAGTACGGGTTATTATAACTTTTTTTGTTTGATTTTGTTTATTAAATTACAACTATACCTAATTATCATGTTAAGTAGATTTAAAAGTTGTCATTAATATAAATTTAAACTAAATGCTTTCTTACTAAGTTTATGCTGTTAAATTTATTTTCTTTGAAGATATTGAATGAAGAAGTAGTAACTATTGTTGTCTTCATGTTTTTGTTTTGAAAATATAATAAACGAACTGGTCAAATTTCTACCTAAGTAGCTGACATTTATATCCAATTATCCATCTGCCTAATTAAAAATATTTCCTGTTTTAAACATTAGGAAGCATTTAAACAATCTTCCTTAAATTTAGGGACTTCTAAAAATACTTTATACTCTGATCCTTTATTGTGATATCTACGAGAACCAATACAAATCAATATGACGACTGTCTATAAAAACATTTGTATCCTATTTATTGTTTTACGTTCATTCATTCATTACATTGTCGAAAAAAATATATTTAAACATGTAGGGGGGGGGGCAAATCTGTCCAGAAAAACATAATCTTTGACAAAATATCTTCTTTTATCGACTGCTTTTTATATTATTAATCGGAGCACCACTAGCCAATTTATTCCATTAAAATACATTCCTATACTACTTTAAAAAATGTCAGTTATAATTATCCAAAAACACCTAATGAAGAAGGAATGTGTACAAAATTTTAAATCAGATTAATGTGGTTTATGATTGTGATATTTATGTGATTAAGCAGTGACTTATCAATATATTTTTATTCTAATTATTGTACATTTAATATTTATTTTCGAAAGATTTATCTCACGTATATTTATTTATTTTTAAGAATGTTAAACGGTAATTCAATGTAAGTTATAAATGCTTATGTGAATATTATAGAATAAAAATAACGTAAATACTGCAAATATTAATCTACTACGCCGATATTAGGTTAATCCCCTACAATAAGCGTAATTTTAATATTCGCTTCTTCTTTTAAGCAATATGAGTATCGTTGTTTTCGTAGTTTGTTTTCAATTAATAAAATCCAGAATAGAATATAAAAATAGAATATTTTTTTGGTACTATTTCATTTTGTAATACCGGTAGTATCAAAGGTCGATTTTTGTCCTGATACCGGTATTATCGGAATTGTAAACCCTAGCTGTAATGCTTTAGGTTAACGCCTATCATATTATAATGTAGGATTTACAATAAATAAATTAATACATTTTTACATGTCCCTCCCATAAATGTTTTTTGACATTTGACTCTGTATATTTGCGCATTTTTTTATCGTTATCAAAATAGAGGAAAAACAATATGATTTTGCGTCATTAATATATATTTAATACAAACGTAGAATAATTATGTAAAACAATAATTAATTTACATTTATGTGATAAAAATATTATTAATTATTTTTATCCAGATCTGATTTTTTTAATTATAAATAGTATTGAAATACCTACAATTATCATTGAATATTTAGCTCTTACTTAGAAATAAGCTATAATATAAAAATATATATTCAAGATTAAAAATACTACGTTAGTGACAGTATATTACACTTATAATTTTTGTTTTAAGAATCACTGGTTGTATGGAACATATTTTATGATAGTTTATTGCAAGTATTATTTTTAAATACTTTATTTTAATAGAATAACCCTTCTTCAAAAAAATATTTTCTTTATCAACGTTCTCCCTAAAACAAACTCGTTGTCCATAGCTAATGCGACTTAATCGGGGACAACCGTTTGAGAAACTCGTTACGTATTGATTGATTGTTTTCTAGAGTCGATTTTGGGGTCGTGTCGAAGGCGTTTTAAACAATAATAGGCCAGGGTGTGAATTTTTAAAGACGCCGACAGGCCCCGTGCCATTTTGATTGATATGAGGCGCGTGCCATTGAATTTTAATCAGTTTTTTCTCCATATAAACGCGACGAGTATTCATAAAAAAATGTCGCTGGAAAAAATAATGTCAACGCCCCCATAATGTAAATTTAATATGGAGTATTTATATGGCTAAAAATGAATACGTAGAATAAAACATATGTATATAAAAAGCGGCCATCTTGCTTTACAAGAAGGAAAATATTTTTTTAATCTAATAGATTACGCCAACGCTTCACTGTGGCTAATTTTTATAAAAAAATATAGAATTTTGAAATTGCAAAGAGCAAGATCTAAATAAAATAAAGAGTGCTTGAGTATGTTTAAGTAAAAGTATTTTTATATTTTGCGAGCTCGTCTGTACATAAAAACAACCTTTACAACCTTTCACAATTACTTTAAGCTGTTGAATATATTTTTTAGATATTTAAAACAAATATATAATGCTAAACACAAATTGATATATTTTTGGTGTATTGTTTTTGGAGTCCATTTTTAGTTTTAAAACTGATTAGTTTTAGAACTTTTATTAGGTTAGGTTTGGATTTGAATGGCAAATGGACGTATCGCAACTGTCAAATTTCATTTCAAATACATTTTAGAGTAGCATATTAGCGCTTATCAGAGAAATTATATTTTTGCTACTAGAAATATATATCTACTGGTGAAAATGTATTTCGGCTTAGGTAGTAAAAATAAAACTTTACCAAAAAATATACATTCACTATAACATTAATACATCGGATGTAAATAAATGATGATTAGTATGTAAATAAATATAACTACATATAAAAAAGTTGAAATCATATAATTTACTAGCACCTACCAGATAATTTATATTTTCACTGGTAAAAATATATATCTACTCGTGAAAATGTATTCTGATGTGATTTTACTGAATAGACATATTTAAAAAAATATTTTCTGTATTTTCTAGATTTTCTTTTGTGAATAACCACATGAAACTGAATGTATTATTTATTTATTTTGCTGCATTAAATCCAGTTGTCAAATTACCGATAATACAATCTATAAAAATATTAAATTTATATAATTTAGCTTGTGCTGTTGTTATTTTTTGTTATTTCTTTGCTTCTTACTTATGTATTCCATCCGAATTTTCAGATCGAATTTACTGCTAATAATTTACATTCGTTGAATATTTCCTCTTATGTCTAATATTTCTTAAACGTTCAAAAAGCAATAAAGTCAACAATCATTTGCAAACAAATTTTAGCACTAACAGAGCCGCGTCAAAAACTACAACCTGTGTCTTTGAATAATAATGTTTATTGTAAAAATATAGAAAGTAGGTGCTTTAGAAGGCAATGTTCCGCTCTTGAATGTATAAAAAGGGCTGAAGGAACTTATACCTGAAACATCAGTACATACATCTCAAACATCTGTAGTTTAGGTCAGATTCTTTACTTGGTTCGATTTTTATATTTTTTTATAAATATATTCTTGCTATGTTTTTTCCAGAGTCGGGCTCTCAAAGAGAACGTACCCCGGGAATTTGTCCCCTCTCTCTCTCCCTGCCTCAAACAATATGGGGGCAACTTCTAATTTTATTACTTGAATTGTCTAAAATAGAGGAGTTTCTAAATATATAATAAAACTAAAACAAAAATAATTTTAATCAAATTCAAGTTAATTTCATCGACCTTAGAGCCGCCTCGGGCACCTTTAATCAGTTTTTATTGTTTTCATTAGCGAAACTCACAGCCCACGGGCGACTCCGAAACGACCTATGAAGCGCGGCCCTGGCCTAAGTGTTAAGAGCTCAAAAAAGCGCCCGTTTGCGTGCGTAAATATACATACGCATACATACTTGTATAAAAACAGCGTTGCCCTCGTAACAAGTGTACCCAGAAGGGCGGTCGTTTAAAGCGACCTCCATTTGCGGGGCGGTAAAGAGCCAGCCGAACAAACATGCCTTTTAAAAAGGACATAATCAAATTAGGCACAAACAACGCGGCTGGGGAGCCGTTCCACCCTGAAACGGCCCTGTCGTTATGATAACGACGTTTAGCATAACTACTCTTGGCTCCGGCCCGCCATCTCCGTTAAACGATATTCTTGCCACTGTGTGTCTGTATGTACATAGGTATGTAGCTATTGTTAATTTTTTAGTGGATCGCTTCCAAATTAACTGCTTGCGCCTAATTTCTGGCGCGGATGTGCGCCGCAGGGTTAAATAATAACAGAGGAGGTAAATGATTAAGTCCATTTCGAATTGCAAATTTTGTGTGTTCATCAATATTATAATTATGTACATATTAAAGGTAAAGTTGTGCTACTTTAGATTTTTGTTACAATAAATTATTCGTAAAAAAATTAAGAAAATATTTTTAAATATGGACGTATACTTTGCTAAACGTGTCTGAAGTACTGAGGCACGTAGTATTTATGTCATCAAATTTAGGTGATTACTTAACTGGCCTTGGTCGGACGTTCGAATGATAGCAACTGTTTTCCTCGGTATTCTAAGGGTCGTCTCGGTCGATTTAGCGTAGCTCCGCTTAGTGCGAATAACTTCTAAACTCTCGTTAATTCTAAGTTAAAAGCAAAGCGCTAGTTCTGTGATAGAGTTCAACCTGAGATTTGATTCAGTAAAAAAGTATACTAGCTTTTATATCCTTGAAATTTAACTAAAGTCAATGTCCCTTTCGGTCTTCGATCCTCTGACGATTTGGTGGCGTAACCATCAGATTTTATATGAACATTTGCCACGTAACAATATAGTATAAATCGGTACCTTTGGTGATTTAATCTAGGCACATGTTTGCAGGCCTTGATAAATTTAACGATGATCTTGGTGAGCTGTTATCTGAAACAACATTACATTTAAAGTCAATGTATGATGCAAAAATTAAAATTACTTATATTTAACCTATAGAGTTACTAAATAAAATAAAACAACTTAATCTTGAACCAATATTTTCTAATATTGTAATTGATATTTATAATGAATTTGAAATAATATAAATTTATACTTTTGTATATAGTGTCAGTATTTAATTACTTATGTAATTAGTTTTTATTTTTATATTATTTATGATTATTGAACATTTTTAATATTTAATGGCTGTGCTTGATTTCTTTGTATATTTGATTTATAATATTATTTGTTTAAACACTTTTTTTTATATAAAGTCTTTATTCGAATTTTTAATATTTGATAGCTGTATTTAATTTATTTTTACTTTTGATTTCTGTTTAATAATAATATAATTGAGTCTTGATTCAAACTCTTATTATTTGATCACATAATTAAAAATTGCTGGCAACATTAAAAAGCATTGTTTTAAAGAAAATCTTAGGCGGTCGAAAAAGGATAATGCCGATTCCGACCTCGCGCTTGTTACCCATTAACCACATTTTCTTGTCCTTAACCGTCATATTTACAACTAGATTAAATAGAGAATCTTTCATGGCTACATTATAAATCCTACATATATTTTAATATAAACGGAAAATACTCAAAAGTAAGTTCCTAACATTTATTATTTTAATCCTATATATTTATGGAATGCTTTATTATTTTTATATACTATAATTTATTATTATTAACATACTATTTGATTTTATATATATATATATATATATATATATATATATATATATATATATATATATATATATATATATATATATATATATATATATATATATATTTTTAATTTAAAAAAAATAATATTACATACATTTAGAACTCTTTTAATTTACAAAAAATATTGAAGTTTAAAATATTTATTGTTTTAATCCCAAATTAGGTTTGTATTTATATAATAATTTTCGCTTTTTAAATGTTTCTCATATTTAATGCAGGCTTATGATTTTTTTATTTTTGCATTACATGTTAATAAAACAATGTATTTTATTTCAATAGGAAAGTTTATAAATAATAATAGTTGATTAAATTTTTTTAAATTTTAAATAGCTAAAATTACAGAATTATTTTTTTTACAATAAAGCATTTTTTTCAAAAAGATTTTATTTATAAATATTGGCAAAGTTCATTGTTTACAATTTTTGGTTGTAAAAAATCATTGTTATCTGCATTTTTATAATTTATTAATTTTTAGATATTTTAAGAGATATAGTAATTATATTTTTTTAACTAACACAATTTATATTTTTAATTTTTTAAATTATATTTTGTGAATTATATTAACCATATAACTGAATTTAATAGTGAAAGAACACAAAAATAAATCCGAATTTAATATTTTAATAATGAAAGTGCAGATCGTGTTGGAGAAATATTTGGCTAAATTTAACTTGAACTATTGACACCCACTACCATTAATCTAAAATAGAGAACGTAGCGGAATTGTTACACTAACATTTTTGTATAATTGTGTACACATTCATAAAACACATACGTTTATACGAGTCGCTCAATGGCCCAAGAACACATGTACATAGATATGTTATGCATATGTATGTATATGGAAACATAGCTATAAAATAATAGAGCCAGGAAGCGTTAGATGCAAATCTGCGTCTGTGCTCTCTCCTCTCTCACAGGTCCAGAGTTAGTTCTTAGTTGGGTCGTTAAGTTAAACACCAACGCCGGGGCATAAACACAAACGCTAAACAAACGACTTCACCAGACAAAAACTATAGTAAAACATTTCAAAATTAAGCTCACTAATAATCCGACCGCACCCGGCATCGCCCATTTAACGTCTCTCTGGGGAAAAGTCACTAATTTGCCGGAGAGTGCGAAGAAATTTCGTGAAAAACCTTAAATTCCAAATCTGGCCGGAATTAAATGACTAACAATATCTTAATTATTTTATATTTATTTAATATTAAATATTTTTATAAATAATTTATTCGTTAGAATGTTAAAACTATATATTACGATTATAACTTATATCATTAAAATATAACCGATTTCTAGACACTTATGTTTTAGTCTGTTGATATTAAAATATTTGCTTGTAAGTAATGTATGTTACATTATTGTAAAGCATTAAGCTAGTGCCTACCATAAGAGAAGAGTTTTTTAATTGTCCTGTCCATTTTACGGGAGAATTTTCTCATTGCTTTTTATCATTTTGGCTTTTCTAGTAACTGCATGCTTTTTTTATATTGTCTCTTTTCTAATGCAATGCTTATCCAAATATCACATCCATATTTCTTTAAATTTTATTATAAAAACATTGTGTCTCTTTTCTTTCCAATAGATTTTAAATAGCCAATCTTAAATCTCTTCTTTATCATACAAAATAGTGAAATGAAAAAAATAGAAACATATTGAATTCGACGCATTTCTATTTTTTTAATATATAAAAACATATTTGCAATAAATATTATTGATTTAAATTATTTATTAATGTATTTAAAAATTCAAATTGCAGATAAAAATGACAATGCATAGTGAAAAGCTCTTATACATATGTATATGCAGGGATATGCAAAACGGCTTTCGCGTTAAAGTACAGTAATTAACGGTAATTATATACAATTCTACACCGCGTCGGATATTTCTTGCCGTTTTTCCGGGTGGCATTTTCATTTTCCCCATTCGCCACCCCCATCCCTTTGGCAAGTTTGGCGGGCGATGCTGGAAGTATCATGCTGTAACCACTTCGATGCTTAATACCTACCCTGCCATGCCACCCCGACGTCAAAGACCCCACCGTAGGCTTTTCCGCCCTTGTGGCGAAGAACGTCAGACATTTTTAATAGGTTCTGCCAGGAGAATTGGAAAATGAAATTAATAACGTGACGCCGATGAAAATCACATTCATATCCATATATTTACATACACCAAGTTTTAAAATACTCACAGTAATTGGTTGGAATTGTAATTTCACTTTTAAAGGTTTAATTAAAAATCTCTATATTATAATGAGACTAGTTTGTAAGAAGATAGTTTTCTTATATTATTACTTACAGATATGGATCTTAACCAATTCATTTTAAATAGAGTGAAAGTGTTTAGAAAAAAAATATAAAAAGTGGAGATCTAAGTCAAGCCTTTTTATTAAAGAAACAATAATTTATAAATTATTATGTTATACAATACATAAAATAACACAAAAATAAAACACTTATATCGCTAATGGGAACACAGGTATACTAGGCACAGTATCCGGGGGCGAAGACCCTCAGCGACGCACCATCTACGGCTGCAGTCGACGAGGTACGCTCGTGTGTAGACTTTCTTTGAAAGACGAAGTAGCGCTTACTCTTGGTTGCAATTCTAAAAGGACCTCACTCCGTGAATGCAGATTTAAATGATAAATTCTCTTAGAGCGGCAATGGAAACCCCTCTCCAGAGGATGCTTTAATTATGGACTGGTGAAGTCATTTATGACGAGTAGGGCTTATACAAAAACTGATTTTAGAATATCATTATTTCACAAAACCCCGTTTATTCCGGTTCTTAATATTTTACAAAAGAGAGAAATATTTTGAGCTTGACTTAATGAAAGTTCTAAAACTATAATTAGTTTTAGAACTTTAATTTGGATAGGTTTGGGTTTGAACAGAAAATGGACGTTACGCAACAGTCAACTAGAGTTTCATAAACATTTTAGAGCAGCATATAATTTCTCTGAAATGACATATTTTATAAAATATTTTTAGGACAGATTTTTTTAGAGATAACCCGGAAATTTTTAATTTAGAATTAGGGAGAATTAGGTCATTTTACCTTTTTCCTGCGAGGGGGGGCAAAGTTGGCTATTCAGTGTTCGTTTTTTAAATATTTTTATTTCATTAAAATTTATAGTATTTCCTTAAATTACATTTATTTTTCTTGCCAAATTCAAGGGGGGCAAATGCCCCTCCTGCCCCCCCCCCCCCACTCCTTAAAATACATCTCTGGAGGTGAACAGGCTCGTGTAATTTGTAATTTTAAGTAAAATGCATCTGTTGATACTGAGGAATACGCACTTGTTAAACCAGTATTTTCTTATTTTTTATCTTCAATTATGATTTAATATTTAAATTTAATCAAAATACATGTTTTGAATATACATAAGATCACTTTCTATTTAATAAGTTTGGGAATCGTCGGTCTTTATGTTAATATACAGATTACATCTCACGCAATTCAACAAATACAATTTCGCCCTTATCCATTTCCAACCTTTCTCCAGATTCTTTCATTAGTCGATTTTCCGATAATAAAAAAACTTGACGAAAATCCCCGTAGCCATATTGAAAAATCGTCGTTTGATCCGTTTAACGAGTTCTGCGAATGCAAAGGGGGCGTTATCCCTCCGCGGCCAATTATGATGCATTTATGTGTGAAATCATCTCGCGGCGTCGCCATGGCAACGCGTGACGTCACTTCCAACTTGGCAGAAAGCCACGGCACTGAGCCGGCCATTAAGCCAACCTGAAACTAATTTAAATTAAATCCTAGTGAATTACCAGCCCCTCCGCTACACCCCTCAATCACCGCGCCGCGCCGCCAAACCAGGGCCGTATTTTAGAAAATATATTTTTTTAATAAAAAAATGTTAACAACATATATATTATTTTAATGCATTTAAATATCATAATAAAATATGTTTTAAATATATTTATATAATTTTTAACATATTAAAAAACTTAATTTTGTGTATGACTAAGATGTATCGATGTAAGTGTTTCACTGTAAATAATTAACTAGATAATTTAATTCTAGATATATTTTTATTAGCCGAAAAATTTAAGTAAAGCTTTTTAATATATTTTACCCAAATTTTAAACTAGAGTAATTCTGATACTAGAACTAGCAATACCAATATAAAATTTCACTTCATACAACATGTTTTATAATCTGCTTCTTGAGCGCTTAAAACAAGCAGCTAATTCCATCTTTCATGAAGAGCACTCATCAATAGAGCTATTGCTAAAATATTTTAACAAAAAAATATATGTTTACTTACATTCCTGAATATCGTTCAAGCTTTTGGGCGCAAATTTAAAACAATAAAATTGTATTTAAACCATTTAGCTTAGCAAAAATCAGCTCAGTTAGTCTTCGTATCATTAAAAAATAACGATAAACAAACCTGTTTTTTTTCATTAATCAAATATTTAAAATTAAAATTATAACCCGTCCTTTTCGGCGTACACCCCCGGCGTGCGATAATAGGAAAATAAGAATCCCCTCTTTCGGCGTAAACTTTGTCGGTTTGTCCTGGAGCATTAATTTTAACCCATTTTGAAGTTGCCAAGTAATTCCTTTACACACCCCCACTTGGCGCGACCCTCGAACTACCCCCTCTTTTCTCTCCTTTTCATCCCTCAACTTCCGAATGCCACCTTGAACCCCTCATTACCACCCCCCAGTCACCACAAGGACCGTTTCATCCGGCAGTACCATCATTAGGGACCTGTCGCGATCTTCAAACGATATGCTTACACTTCCGTATTTAATACAAACCGTATTAACACCCACATATTAAAATCGCATTATAACTATACACGTTTGTATGTTATACATATGTATAATATGTATCACATATCATATTAAATGTATATAAACGTAAATATGTATGTGACGTGAAAAGTTTTAATAAAAAAATTAAAACTTCTAAGCATTATCATAATTTTGAGATCGTGTTATATAAACGGAAAGCTTATTATGTTGAAGCATTATAATATTTTGCTACGATGACGAAGATTGTTAACTTTGCGTATATTTTGCTTAACGATATTATTATACAAATTTGCCAGAGAAAATGCGCCTGAAATTTTTGAACTTCAGTGGTGTTCATCTTTTAATTTTTGCAGTAGTAAACTTATTTATTGAACACAAAAATATTATAAATATATGTGTGTATTAAATTTTATGCTGATTTTAATTATTAGTTCATTTTTTTAGAAACTGTTTTTATCATTGATTTTCCAAGATTTTAAAAAATATTTTTTGCTGCATTTTGCTATAGTTTATGATATGCTATGATACATATCATATATTTTGATTTTATATAAGTTAAAATTAATAAGTATTATTAAATCTATATGCTATATACTAAAATATATTTAAGCATTTCTTTGCAGCGATTTTGATATCGAATAATCGTTGCTTTTTATTTATTAATAAAAATATTATATAAGCTGTAGTTTAAAACTAAACTTTTAATCAATGAAATATATCAGCGCTATCCAACTAGCGGCCAGCGAATTAATGTTTTTATAATTAAATTTAAAAATGAAGTGAAATTTTTGTTCCTTTACCCAGACATGAGGTATACACATAAAAATATCTAAGGTGACCTATTTTTAGCTTCCACTAGCAAAATATTTTTTTCCCCGAAATGTATGCAAAAGAAAAAATGGCCCACGGAATAAAATAAGTTGGAGAGCGCTGCAATATACCATACTATAAAATATCAATTATAAAAAAATACACAAAATATTTTTAACAATTTAACAAAAGTATTTTATAGTCCCCAACTACACGCACCCAAATAGCACGTTCCCAATTTACCGTTATTTGGAGGGTCTACTGTATAACTTTCATCGGTTTCATCGTCAGCGTTAACATATACAATGTATTAGATTTTATTATTTTCATTTATATTATATTATTAAGTGAATTAAATAATTTTGCTAAACAAAGCATATAATAAAAATCGAAAAAAAAAATTATAGATTTGTAATCAGCGCGTAAGTTTATATAAGCAACAATTTATCTCATTTTGGTGACAAAATCCCAATTCACTATTATTTTTATAAAATTAAATTTATTATCAAAAGCAATATGAAATTGAGAATTGCATATTTGCAGTCATGTGTAATTTTCCATACAAAACGAATCGGTTTATGTTTGTGGCAAAAATTGTTGATTTATAAATAATTTAGATTCAATGTTACTTAAGTTCCCGCTGTCTCCTTAATTTTAAACTTTTAAGGACTATTTTTATCACTAGGTGGCTAATTTTTAGAAGGCGTTTACTGAAAATTTCGGATTAAAATAAAAGCCATTTGAATTTATTTTTTATCTCTTTACGCAAAAATCAGTAAAAAAAAATATTTTTTAATAAATAAACATAAAATATAATTTTAAAGAGTGTCATCATTTTCGGTCTGCACTCTTATCATCGCATATCAAATAATCGTAATCACAGAATGACACGTAATGTCTGCGTATCGAATCTTATTTATGATAATATACCTGTAATAATGTATGTTTGTCTTCAAGAACGCATCCCTCGCGCACACTCTGGAATTCTCCCTTAAATCCTATTTCACCCCAAAAATTCACAATCAACTACTCCAGTGCGCGACTCCTCTGGCTGGCTGGGCTTATTTTAATATTTAAATAGGCCCCCCTATTTTCAAAACGAGCATCCACACAGCGCACAAGTAGGCGAGTACTCAAGTCGGCGCTGAAACGTCATTAGCCCAAGGGGTGGGTCTCACCCCCGGTCGCCCATCGGCCTACTGCCAAGGCAGCCGCCTAAGCGACATTTGTATTCATGAATCTTAAAGCTGGCTATATGCATATCGTTTCAAGTTGTTAACTTTTAGTTTAATCACTGTGCTCCGTTAAGGAGCTATTAGGTTACATACATTTGTATTTTAACTAGACACTAAAATGGTCCGATGCAACTGATAATGTCGATTGTTCGCATATGTGTTAAGTTGTTAAAGTGACCAAAGCATAAAAATTACGATTATGGATTATAAAAAAATAAATAGAATGGATCTTGTTTTTAATTTCATACGCATTTTAAGGATATATGTATATTTCTAATATTAATTTAACCGCATAAAAATAGTTATGTTTGAACAGTAAAATTAAAAAAAATACTAATTGAGTCGTGAAAGTTTGTCATTCTTGAAAGAGAGTTATAATGTATAATCGTTACATTAGAAAATCAAATTTTCCGTAACGTATTTTTACCTTTAAATGTTAATAGTACATATAGCTATCTATAAAATTAAAAATAAAAATCTTTATACCAATTATTTTGCAAACTACCCAAATTACTTGAAGCGAATGAGCAAAAATATAAAAAATGAAAACAAATATTGAGGTCTGTTTTTGGTGGTGTGGGGACATGTACGAGGTCAATAATCGAATCCCGGCGAATCCCCCGGTCCGTGAGCCGGGCTCGGATAAATCGCATCTTATAATTGCGTGTGTTCCTCCCAACAGGGTTGGCCTGAAGAGGGCTGACGAACTAAATAAAAACACATCACACGTTGGGGATTTGAAATTCCATCATCATACCATGGGGCGGACCCCTCTACATATTGCGGCCGTAATCCCCGACAAAATGATTTCATTCAGAGACATCATAAGTGGGATCTCGCGGTTTTATTGGATTGCCTATACACACGATATACGACGGGGTGAAAATAAAAGGTACACTCGACCGATAAATAACGCAATTATGGAAAACTAAAATCAACGTTTTGCCAATAAAATGAAGAATTTTATTAAGCACGCGTATTTAAATATTTAAAATATACATAAATATATTAGGGCTAACCAAAAAAAAAGGACATTTTTTTAAATGAAATGTATTTTTCAATAACAAATTTATTTTACAAAATAATTTCCATCAACAGATTACTTTCTTACTTTTTATTACTTTTTATACCATATAAATTATGTTCTAGAAGCCTAAATAAATGGTTATCTAATGGTGTTTTACCAAAATAATATAGACGGCAAGCAACAATTTTCCATCCGAGATTTTTTTCTCGCGTGATTCTCGCAGTATGAGGCAGGCGCGTCACCTTGTTCTCATCGCTCCGTGTGTGTGGTACCCACACGCCTTCCCAATACTGTTTAAATTTCTTTGAATACTAGACCATGAATATCATGACATCTGTTCACTCCCGAATCGACATATCTGGATTGATTGCTTCAATTTATGTTTTTTTTTGTGAAATTTACACAGCATACAATGCGTTTTTGGGATGTTTTTTGTTGTTGTTATGTTTGTAATGCAATCTCCAAATATGAATCCAAATACTACTATTTAATGCAATTCAAAATACATTTTCATCGGTAGATATATATTTTTACCAGTGAAAATATAATTTATCTGACACGTGTTAGTAAAATTACATGATTTCAACTTATCATTATTTATTTACATACGATGTACAAATGTTGCAGTGAATGTGTATTTTTCGGTGAAACCATATTTCTACTAGTGAAAATATAATTTAACTGATCGACGCCAGTGAAATTTTATGCTAATTATAAATGTGTATGAAACTCAATTTTACAGTTGCGAAACATACATTTGTTGTGCAAACCCAAACCTAACCTACACGAATTAACCAAACCCAACTTGATCTTATGAAATTTCTAAAACTAATTTTGCACTTTCATTTGGCCATGTACATAATACAAACTAAGACAACTCAACTCTCAGTGGTAAATAAACGGAAGAAAAAGTACAGACAGACGTCATATCTTGCATATTGCTTCATAGTTTGTCTGCACTTCGATTTTACGCAATTTTTTAAAATATGATAGCTATCCTTAACGATATTACTATGCACTTCTAACATAAGAGGGCTGGTTAAAGTGTATTAAAACCAAATTTTGTCCAATAGGAGAGCGCAAAAACATTTATCACTTCTCAGAAGGCAAAAATTCACGTCAAAAGCAATAAAATCGTGTCGGTGCCGTAGCAGTGGGAACGCTCGGTAACGAGCGTTCCCACTGCGATGGCAACGGCACGGTTTTATTGCTTTTGACGTGGATTTTTGACTTCTGAGAAGTGATAAATATTTTTGCGCTCTCCAATTGGTCAAAATTTGGTTTAGATATGCCTCAATCAATTTTCATTTATTGTAAGTCGTAATAATGATATTAAAAGTCTTAATTTGAAAGCTACATAACAGTGCGTTTTCTATTTTAATGAAAACGAAATATTGAAAAAACGACTACTGACTGTCCAATTTTTTTTCCCCCTCTGAAAAAATCTGAAATGACGTCTCTGTCAGCGGGATTTATAATTGATACAACAATTTTAAAAACACTGCAAGCACAACGTTGCTGCAATTAAGGGTAGCGGCAGCGCAATGTTAATAACTTAGTCAAATATTTGCAACTTATATTTTACTCATATATAAATTTTAACCTTAGTATTGAAATTTATATAGCATAAAACATAATCTACTTCAGAATCTAATTCAGTAGGGAATCTCCTAACTGTTCATTATTGAACAATGTAAAAAGTAAAGCATAACACGTTGAGAGTTATCAATAATAAATTATTATCATCCCATTCGCATTATGATTGCGGTTCACCCCCTAAATTTTTATTTCATTCTGTCAGGTGGTTCCCCCTACTGCACTGCACAGAATCAAATGAATCGAAAGCAACAGACTGTCTAGTTTATCAATGATCATCTTGTTATAATGAGTCGCAGATCCTTCGGGATCCATTAGACACATGTCACCCTGAAAAGCCCACCCCTTTTCATTTTCATTGCAACATTGCCGAAGGACGACTTCGCATTTGTTTCGCCGATGTTTTAATTGAAAGACATTAATCAGAATCGCGCGTCCAATTTTCAGACGCATAATTCACCGATTTTTTACACCACAATCTGTCAAAAAAAGGCGCAGCGATAAATTTTGATAAACACGAAATGATTTGCCAATAAAATCGGGGGCGATGATAAAAAGCGTTGTAGAAATAGCGGCGCAAATCCGAGGGATTAGGGGCGCGAAAGTTGGTTGTGTAAGATTGGCGGTAAAATCGGCAGTCAAAAACAAATCCTGGACACACAAGAGGGACCCTAATATAACACCTATAAGCCAGGGTTGTAAATATAATATGAACAATGCACAAGTAGGGGGACGAGAGTGTGAAACTATTCCGTAATCCTAAATAAATAATCCAATTTGGTATACACTCAATCGCTTTGAATGACTTAAAAAGAGTCAATGTGGAACTTGTTGTAAGTGGTCATTAATTTTAAATAATATTGAGAGTGCACCTAAAATAATAATCATTAAACAAATAATATTAATAAAACAATATAATTCCAATCAATCATCAAGGATTAGGTTTTCATAGATTTTTCTTATCTCACAGACAAATATCATGATAAATAATTGAGTTTGCTTATGCTAAATAACATATATTGCTTGTTAGCTGTAATTTGTGTTTCTAAAGAAAAATGTCAAATCTAAAATTCTCATTTCTCGATTAGTTTTATAAAGAATTTTTAATAACATAAAATAAATTTGTACAATTATTTTCAAAAGTTTACAATAGCTGTTTTTATAACGTGACATAAGGGCGGATTCATGCCTATTATGCATGGTTTTAATAAGGGTCTGTGAATGACAAAAACTTATTTACTAATTTTTAATATTCAAACTCGTCTTATTTTTCCTTAAGTAATAAAATAAGTCACTCAGAAATGAAATTTTTCCGAATGTGTTCGCGCCAAATGCTTGAAAATATACATATTTTCTCGGAAAATCTAAAGTATTTTAATGAATGTTAATACTTACTTCGTAGGTATTCATTAAATTTAATTGACTGACTCAGTTGGTACAGATTTTACTCCGTTGTAGCACATTGGGCTTACGTCTGTCAGATTTAATAAAATAAATAAATATACAAAGCAAGTCAAAGTTTATATTTTAATTGCTCAGTGGGCTACTCTCATTTATTTATGAGCGTATATCACACAGCATCCAGTACAGCGTTGCAGGTGATTGCATGTGCGGCTCCACTAGGGCAAATTCTCACTCGCTCCACCAACCTTACCGCGTGTTATATGACATGATTATTATATTTAATGATAATTTATTTATTTAATACATTTGCCAATGCTAAGGTTTTTTTCCTTCTTCCTGATTGTATTTTACAATATTATATTGCTAGGGGTGGAGTACTGGAGCAGATGATTTATTTAGTTAGCCACGAGCTAGTTGTTACATTGGAAACACGGACGGCTGTTGGTTCCTCGTCACCGGCTCCGAAACAATCATGTTATAATTTAAACTTTAATATTATCTACTGTTTTTTTTTCTAAATAGTAATAGAGAAGCTCTCAATACTAGTAAACTCAATTAAAATTGTGAATTCTGGTTTTCATTTCTAGTAATATTTAATAGTTTTGCTTCGATTATACCGGTATTGCAAGTATAGTATGTATTAGATGATACGGGTGGAAAGAACGCATAAGTTAAAATATGTTTTAAAGCGTAAATGTAGGGTTTTGTGTATTTGCATTTCGTTTATATTTAAAGGCAATATTTTAAGGAAATTGCGTAATTGTCAACTTAAATATTTTTATAGCTCAAACCAAAAGCTCAGTTACATAACCCAAGCTACAAGCTACAGCCCCTCGCTACCATTACTGCAAAAAAATAACGAAACAGATTTAAAAACAAAGGCCATAAATAATACATCAGCTTTGTCCGCAATATCTCGGCGGGCAGCTTGTAAAACAATCCGGCGACCAATCAAAACACCACGCGCCACCCCCTCCACTTTTCATGCACCCCCACTCTCGTCGCAAGCGGCGGTGCCACCCTCCAAATAAATTACAATTTATTTAATTTTTGTCGACATATTTTACTTTGCGCGCGATATAAAAGGGATATTTAGAAAACGTCGGGGGCTTTGCGCCGATGTTAGACACAATGTAAAAATTACCAAATAAAAACGTACACCACAATGATTCTCAATCTTTAAACAATAAAATAAAATTGTTCACAATCACTTCTAATATTATATAATATAAATCATCGTGCAATATAACTACTGAGGGTCGTAAAGCAAATCGAAACTTTGGAAAAAATGAACATTATGTGGAAAAAGAAGGTGGAGCGGAGAAAGTATGGTAAAACTTTTTCTATTATTTCCGTAAGAGTTTTACCATAAATGGTTATGGTCGCCGAATGTCACCGAATGTTATCGTGTGTTGTTCTAAATCGTTTTGCGGAATTGTTGTAAAGCGCGAAAGAAAGGTAGTTTGACCGTGATGTGTTTATTGCGTGTCGCTTATTTTTTCAGTACACGAAAAAATGTATTATAATGTATTCATGCGTGTATTTAATTAAATAGTAGAATTTTGAACGAAAAATATGTTTTTTTTTCATATTATTAATGTATTATATATTATTGATGACATCGTTGGTAAAATGTTATTTAGAAACTATGTAAAAAAATTTAATATACAGTTGACTTTTGAAAACATTTGCTTTAACTGCTTTGGGTTTTGATTTGTATATATATTTTAACTATAAAAAGGCATAAAGCTATTTCATTGCTTATCGCTTATTACTAATAGAATATTATTTTATTATTTGGAAAAGGCAAGGATAAATTTTTCGCGAAGATTTTATAATAAATGATAATAAATTTATATTATTTTAAGGGAATCCAAATTTGCATTTAGCCGTGCAGCGCAAAATTAATAGATATTTTTCGTATTAAAAGTATTTTTTTAAATAAAAGCTTTATTTTAAACTGCTTAAGAATATATATTGATTAATTAATATTACAATAAATGTCCTACAGGAAATTTTAAAATAGCATTATTAAATATATTGCTGGTTGACATTAACAAGATATCTTTCATTATGATAAAACTAGAGATATCTATATTAGTATTAAAATTTCAGGCTCCCGTATTTATAATTGTTATTAGAAAACTGGATAAAGATAAAAACTTATTGAAAAAGCGAAATTTTAGTTAATCGACAGAAAAATTTTAAGGCGTAACTCTGTGATAAATCCCCCATACATTTTTGCAATAAACCAATTCCTGCGTGTGTTTCTTTTTATCTGAGTATTATTTAAGTAGTTCTTAGATTACCAAAGCAAAGATAAGGCCGATTAGAGTAGTTGAGAAAATCGTAAGCAACCTTTTTTTAATCAAATACTTCGGACCTCTTTTAAAAGATTTTAAAAAAGCATAAATATTTTTAAACATCTGGCACAGACCCACTTTTTTATGCAGCGGTTGTAAAACATTTTTAAATATAAGTACAAATTAAATTTTTAATAAAAATTGGCTCTATAAAAATAAATCTCATTTCTCAAGAAATTATCAAATTTATTAAGAAACTCTCAATTAGAATCACTGATACTGTCTAATTTAACTGTTTTGGTGTTATAATAAATTTAATTCCAAACTTTCATAGTGAATTTATTTTTAAATATCATAATATATAAAATATTACTTTTTTTTATTTTATATTTCATTCGAAATTAACTTTAATAGTATTTTATGTGAATTTGCTAATCTTATTATAAATTACTGTACATGTCAACTAAATGTTTGCTTATTTCACAAAAAAATCGCAAATAAGTTATGATTTAATCAACGTATGAAAAAGTAAAAATTTTGTTTTCTTAATAACCAATTGCCTTATCTTGTCTCTTAGTTAGTTTTAATTTCCTGCTATAAAATGGGTGTAATTTGGTCCGTCCTTAATATATTATATATGTGTAACTAGTGCTTCTCATTTTTTTAAGTTTTCCGTTTCTCGATAATTCTAGGAAAATATATGTAATATACAGTATATATTTATATAATTACAGTTTATATTTTTGTTAATAAAAAAATCATTTACTGATTTATTTAAAGCAATTTAGGTCGATATCTATGTATGGAAATTATTCAATATAAACGATCGCGGAAAAAGGAAAAACATTTATTAAAACATACAATATTAATTTATTAAAAATTGTTGTATGAGATAATAATATAATTCTGACTAAAATATCAAATGCATATTTATGTAATGCTCACATGATATGTTTCCAAGTATTTTACAAAAAATAACAACACAATATGATTTATAGCTTTTACATAAAAACATTGACTCTTGCTTCATTTAGCTAGCGAACAAATCATTGCCAAAGTTGTAATAATATAATCATTCTCAAGTCATTAATACCTGCATTCTTAATTTTTTGCTGTCCAGCAAATGTTCACTGAAGTCGAAACGATATGTTTACTAATCGTAATTCCTCGAATCAGTCACAACATTTATACTCTTAAACAATAATTTCAAAATGTAGATCGGAAATATATCTATAAATTAAACAGATAAAAATCTGAAACTGTAGCGATTATAAAGCATCTAAAAATATTCGTTTTAATTTAGAAAAAAATCATTTTTTATTTTTCTCGAGAAGACAGTGTGTAACGTAACAACTTCTCATTATAATTTTTTAAACAATGTTACTTGAAATTAAATGTTTCTATGTAATTAAATGTAGTATTAGGTTATTCATAAATTAATGTCATGGATGCGGAATACCAGCAAAGATAGATGATGATGTTCTTGCTGCAGAAATGGAAGCAAATCTTACTAAAATTATTCAGTAGCTTACTGAAAAACTAAGCCAATCCAAACAGTGTTCATTACCTGATTCTCGGATATTTTTTCCGGTTTGGTTCCGGGTAATTTTTGTCCACTATTATATACTGACACAGAGCTATAATTAATATTAAAAACTAATTTTTTTTTTTTTTTTTTTTTAGTATTTAATTATAAAAAATACGAATAAGAATTGAATAAAGCACATCTAAACCGAATTTTGCCCAATAGGAGAGCGCAAAAAACAATTATCCCTTCTCAGAAGTCAAAAATCCACGTCAAAAGCAATAAAATCGTGCCGTCGCCGTCGCAGTGGGAACGCTCGTTTCCGAGCGTTCCCACTGCGACGGCCAACACGATTTTATTGCTTTTGACGTGAATTTTTGCCTTCTGAGAAGTGATAATTGTTTTTTTGCGCTCTCCTATTGACCAAAATTCGGTTTGAATATACTTTGATCAATCAGAAGTCCATAGTAATATCGGAAAGGATAGCTATCATATTATAAAACATAGTGTAATATCGAAATGCAGACAAACTATGGAGCAATATATGAGATGCGATGTCTTTCTGTACTTATTCTACCGCTTATTATCCCCTAAGAGATGAGTTGGCTTAGTTTGAATTATGGACTTACCCTAATGAAAGATATAAAACTAAGTATAGTTTTAGAACTTTCATTTATTAGGTTTGAGTTTGAATTGAAAATTAATGTTTCGTGAAATTGTGTTTCATAGACATTTTAGAGCAGCAATATGTTAAATTATATTTTCACTAGTGGAAATATATATTTACTGGTAAAATTGTATATAAATATTTTCGGGATAGATTCAAGATGTTTTTTCTAGATTTTATTTAAGGATTAAGCACATGAAACTGAATGTATTATTTATTTATTTTGCTGCATTAAACCTAGTTATCAAATTACCGATAATACAATCTATAAAAACACTAAATTTATATAATTTTATAATAGTTGTTATTTTTCGTAATTTCTTTGCTTATTACTTAGATATTCGATCTGAAAATTCAGATCGAATACTAATTTACATTCGTTGAATATTTCCTCTTATGTCTAATATTTTTTAAACGTTCAAAAATCAATAAAGTCAACGAAAATTTGCCAAATCTGTCCCTTTGAATAGTAATGTTTATTGTGAAAGTACTACCTATAAAATGGATGCTTTTGAAGGCAATGTTCCGCCCCTTTTATTTATTGTATAATATATATAAAAAAATGGTAAAGAAACTTATATTTACTTTTTTTACCGGTTTTTACTATTTTTATAAATATATTCTTGCTATGATTTTTTCCATGGTTGGGTCTCTCAATGAGAACGGGCATCGAGAATTCCCCCCCCCCCCTCCTCTAGGCAGAATTGAGTATAAGAGCTTTGATATAATATATAGAAGCGCCCATTTTCTTTTAAAATGTCGATTGGTTTTAAAGCAAGTATTTTTATATTATTTTTATTTTAAAGTTTACACATTTTTTTATCATACTTGTTATGCTCCTATAATTAAAAATATTGATGAAGTACTGATCAAGTAAATTCTAAAGACCGAAATATATCGAGCGGTTTCTCAGGCTGTCCTTTTCATAGCAAGATTCGATCCGCCGATCGTAAACCTCGCCGTTAAATCATGGCTAACCGTTGATTTATACTGACGTCTTAATACATAGGTCTCTTACATACATAGGTACGCCATATGGACATGACTACAACACAATTATCTGATAAGATTCGCTGGCTGCGGGCAACACAAAGAGTCTCTCGGGTCGATTGATATCTGGCGCGATTAACATAATGGACGGGTCAGGTGACGGGGAACATGTCATAATGTCATAATATAATGAAGAATCGCGAATCCAATCTAGCGCGGGTGATTTGGCGAGTGTTTAAAGAATCAAACTGCCCAGATGTTGCATTGTTTGTTTGCTATGGATGTCAAATGATGTCGAGTGAATCATTTAAAATAATCTTGGGGATTGGGCGCTTGATGTTGGATCAAATTTCATTATTTTTTTTCAAAGATCATGATAAGACTCTTATAGCCATCGAAACAGATGCATTGAATCTATAATATTTTTCAATTTCGATTAGCTATTGATCCATCAGTTAATTGCTGTCATTTAGTTATAAATTTGGAAATGAAATTAATAACGAACAATTTGCCTTCCACAACAAATTACTCAAAAACACATTAACATAATAGTTTTATAGGGCATATATGATCTAATTTTAATGTATATGAAATACAAGTCTTTTAATGTTGGATATAGAAAAAGCTTTCCACACGGTATTACATGCCAGTTTGATTCATAAATTGTACAAATATAAGATTCCTGACTATCTGTTATACTAATATACTCACACCCGAGAAAGCGCGAGCTATGGTTTTGAACTAAATAATGAACACTCGATACCGCGTAAAATTCCAGCTGGAGTTACTCGGTGAAATTTGCTCGGGCCATTACTTGTGTATATCGCAAAATTAAAAAAATAGATGTTACGCTAAAGTTACAGCTATTTTAACAAGTTCTTATTTTGTGTTTAACCAATCGTGAATCAATTACAAAAATATTTTTTAAATCATAAAAATATTTCAGGAGTTAAAAAATTGCAATGAACCAGAATAAGTTCCAATGAACAATTAACCACTGATTGTATTGTCATAATGGCGATTAAAAAAATAATTGAATAAATAATTAATACACCATTAAAATATTTCAACGATATATTTTATCCATCCAATAATAAAATAATTAAATTAATATTTTAAGCTTCAATTGAGATTAATATCCATTATTTTATTAAGGCTTTATTCAAACATATTTATCGGTTACATTATCTATATATTTTTGTGCCGTAACCCCAGCACCCACACCACTTTACGCTCAGTTATTCTCAGTTACAGGCACTTATATCGCACCTCGGGACGTGTCGGGTACACGTTGTTTCCGCCTAATAAAAATTGAGTTTTATAAAGAAATATCACCCTCCGGGGAATAAATACATATAAACGGCGACCGCGCACAACCTCCTTCAGTCCGCACGTTTGTCGACAGAATAAAAAAATACACGTATATCTACTATGTATGTGTATATTTATAAAACAGGCTGGCACCGCGCGCGTGAAATATTGAAAAGCCCTGGATTAAATAGCGAACGGGCGACAAACGTATACGCCTCTCTTTCCGGGTAAATATTATATTTATATGCGACCGATACGGGGGCAAAGTTGAAGACGTTCAAAATTTAATCGGACGCCGGTGCTTTCCAAAATTTTTTATATGTATGGGTGTGAAAGGCAGTCTGTAATGATCTGGCCTAACTTTTATATAAGCCCTGCATCGATCAACATAACTCACAAATATCATCTGATTTTTATGCATATTTTATCTTTAGTTAATCCTCAATTACTTACATCTTATCCTATTCCACAATGTCTTACGCAATATGCTTTCATTTTAATAGTTTTCTATTGTTTAGATGTCGGCGGGAGTTCTTCTTTAACATAGTTATTTTTAAAGTATAGATAAAGTCTGTATATTATATAGTATCACCTTCACTACATAAAGTAACGCTTCATTCTAGAATTTCTGAATAGATTCAGTATGTATTTTTAAACACATACCATTATATGTCAAAATAGAACTTTAAGGTTTGGTAACCCTAAGGGTGACTTCGCAACAAATAAGAAGCAGGTTTAAATTAGATTATATTACATATTGCGACAGACTTTGCTGGGCGAGGTGTTGTTCTCCGAGCGGTGGTGGAGAATCTGGCGCAGGGATAATGTCGATGAAAGATTTTCAGAGGTCTTGTAGGTTGCGTGGCAGCAACAGTATAGTGGAGGTTGATCCTTCTCTGATACAGTGCTTGTATGGTGGAGTCCCTCTCAAGATGTGAGCGTCCATGACATTATGTTGTCTGGTAGTCTTTTCGAGTGCCTGCTGAAGTCTGACAGGTGACTGCACTCTTCTGATTGGAATCCGGGCTTTAGTATTCAGGTCTGAAAATTTTTCTCATCAATCGTAATCATGCAAGGATCATCCAGCCAATCGTTGGACTTGCTTCTTAGAACAACGAAATAAGTATACACTTTTAGAAAGTGACATTTGCTTGATATTTGGCTATCGGAAATATTGTCGCCTTACGATGTTATTTGTCTTTTGGTGATATATTGTTTTCCGTGACCGTTTCGTTACAAATAAATATTTATCCAATGCACTGGAAAATTTTTGCGTGTTATTTACCTCTAGTTCTAGTCATTTGTGTGATCGCTTTATTGTATAGTTTATCTTAATGGATAAATAATCACTTTTGGTCAGAGTAATTACGCGAGTTTCAAGAATAAGATCCCCCAAAAATGAGTGCTCTGTTTGGTCCCAACAGAACTTTTTGTTATATCACAAGTTTTTTTATATATTGATAATTTTAAGTGTCCTAAAAAAACAGTATAATATCTCAAATCTATAATTTAGTTATTTACGTTTAATTTTCACATGTTCGCTCTATGGCAACTTTGCGTCCAAAGTCAAGCCGTATTGTCATAGTAATACGACTTCTCGTTTGATCGTTATCGGTAACGTAATCTATAATTTAAATCATAATGCTAAGATTTGGTTGTATTTCATTTTATCGTAAAAATGCGGGCGTACATTTCGACGGCTGCTAGTTCCGCGGGCACCGCTCGCTGGACTTTAGACGCACGTGTGCCGTATCTCTTGGTTGGTGCTATTTAAATTTATTTTAAATATTGAAATTGACAAGAAGATAATCGGCAACAATTAAATAAGTCGTAAATTTTGTGAAAGGTACTAATTTTATTATTTTATTGTCAACTTTTTGTTTATCTAAAACTAAAAGAAAAATACTTGCTTAATGAGAACTTAGCATTAGTTTTTAAAAATGTTATTTGAGTACAAGTCTGTATTTATTATACTTCAAGATGTTAGCTCTAAAGAGGCAACGAATCAAATTTATCAAAAGCAGTTTTTTAAATCAGTGGTGTGCAAAGTATTTTGTTTAAAATTTATCGCGATCCATGGATAAATGTATTTTAATCATTAACGTAGTTAGAGTAAAATTCTTTATAAGATTTGCGATCATACTTTTGCTTGTTAAATGTATGAATAAAACATATGAGTATTATTTATGCATGTAGGTATATTATATAAATATATTTTTAATGTTAAATACTATATTTATACGAATTTAATGTGAAGTATGCGCTCTAAAAGAAACCGCAATTCATAAGTAATCTTCTAGAGACGTCACACGTTATGTTGATTGTCCAGCAGTCGATAAAAGACTCGGAGAGTACGCGATCTGCATCGCGTCGCTTGGCACTCGGCTCTCCTGTTCGCTCCTTTTCCACCCATTAAGAAATCACAAAAAGTTATTAAATGCTTTGAGGTGTTCGTTCTTCTTCCTATTTCTACAAATTACCTTTGTCGAAAAAAAATATTTTTCAAGTTGTATTACAGTCGTTATGGGAAATTAAATAATTATTGATTTATAAACACAACCAATCCGGACTACGCGTTTGATATGACTGCTCTGTGCTAATACTTTATTAGATCAGTGAGTGGCTCTTGAGTACTTTTGTAGTAGTATAAAATTCACAAATATTACACTCAATGACCAGTGATGCCAGTACAGCAGTACACCATCAAAAACCCCAACAATCATTACGCAACGTGCTCTCAACGCCTAAAATTTTCGAAAAAGGGGCCGACGCGTGACGAGCGCTTACAATGCGGCCGTTAAGCCACAGGGCGGTTTTCGCCCTTCACGGGGGTTTGAAATTCCGGGGTGGGTGAAAAAAGCCGTCGGTTTTTACTTGCAAAAAGCGGCGGCGTAAGCAGAAAGCGGCATGGTATATGACGGGGACATAAGTTGACGGCGAAAATCCCATAGCTCAGCGCTAAACATTCATTACGTATTCCGTCCGCGTCCCGGCGATGGTTTTCACGGCACTCTTGTCTCCATAAAAAAAGGAGAACGGTCTCGGGATATACACGGGATATACCCAACCCTACCTTTTGTGGGCGCCTGCTGCCGATCGGTGTTAGATCAGATATGAAAATGTTTAACCTTTCGTAGCTTATTCATTTTCCGCACGATCGACCTGTGTGCCGAACACGAATATATTTATTTTATATATGTTTACCAAGAAAAAATGAAATGAAGATCTGAGAATTATTATTTCTTTAATTAATTATAAAATTAGTTATATTAAGTTTTTTCGTCCTTACCTTATTGATTAGGATCGTGTTAATAAATTAAATAATCTCAAAATAATTAAAATTCATTATCATTAAGCTCTTTACTAACAATATTTTGCTGTTATTATTTAACCTCTAAATTTTAGCAAATATTTGATAAAATCGTCTAATATTTTATGTAAAATATTTTTTTTCACTAAAAGTTAATATATTGTTATTATTTATCGCGCACTATTATAACTGTTTTCGTTTAGAAAAGATGTGCTGCCTTATAAACTTTAAATAAATCTAGCTATCTTTTAAATTAAACATTGTAACATCATACAACTAAATTTAATAAAAATGTTGTAAAGTCTATTACTAATATTATTCACAGCTTATAATTAATATATGTCACAATTATTTATAGTTTTCATTTATTCGAATATTGAATAAAATGTATCAAGTATTCAAATACTCGAATATATTCGTATATTTTTTTTCGGTTTTTACCGATATTAAATTATTTAATCGATTACTTTAAAAATAATTAATTGAATGGAAAACATCATTTAATTAAAAAATATTTATTAATTAATAATATTTTTTTTAATTCATAATTAATTAATTTCATAATCATTTAACTTTTTGAATTTTATGAAATGTTAATAACATAATGCTTTGCAAATTACTGAACAGTTGAAGCGGCAAAATAAAAATAATTAATTTATTATTACATACTTTTTGATCAGAAACGTTATTTCAACTTTTTCAAATTAACAGAATTAAGATTAGCTGTAATTAAATTAATTAAACAAAATTTATGCATCGTTTTTAATACATAATTATATTAAATTTATTATATATTCATATGTACAATAGCTTTGGAAATAATTTTATATGTATAAAGACCATATTCGTATCGGCGCTTGTTTTGTGCGGATTTGTTTTATAAATCAAATAAATAGTAATAAATCAACCGCGATCGAATTATTGTATTAATTGAAAGAAAATCTTTGCCTCTTGAAACAACAAATACAAAAACGTAACATGGACTTCATACAAATTTGCGACGCACACCTGTTTTTCAGATAAGCGTTAAACGATAATAAAGGATAAGCCTTTATAACATTTTGTTTTGTATAACGAACAAATTCTACAAATTTCTGCCATAGTAGACACCTCCAATAAACAATTTTGAGATGAGCCGTCTCATTGTTTCGGATTTCGAAACGATCGTGGATTTCGGAGCGGCACTAGTCACTCGAGTATATTGCGGGAAAAAATCACTACCTGTGCTGCTTAAGTATACAAATTGTTTCATTCTAAGATTTTTTCAAATTTTATTAGAGATAGTATAAACAAATATTTTACGAATATTTATATAGTAGTTAAAAATCGGATGAATAATTTTAATATTTAATTGAGAACCTTATTGTTTGATTTATTATAATTATGCATTGGTAAAATAAGGAGAATTTAGAAAAACTTATTGATCCGAATTATACAATTTTTTAAATTTCCTTTTTTTCCATTTTATACATGTATACTAGCGGAAGTTGCTCATTATTATAAATTTAGCTTAGCTCTCATTTAATTAATCATCACAATATAAGGACGGAATAGTGTAGTCCGTAACGTCTCAGACTAGTAACTCTGAAGTTACGGGCTCGAGCCCCGGTAACAGCACTCGAATTTTTATTTATAAAAATATGTGCTATTATAAAAAAAACCGGCCCCAGCTTCAGTAACATCTATTGGCTATAAATATTACACCTAATAATGAATAGTTATTAATAAAGATGTCACTGTTTCCCAGACTTTCAGTCTGGTGGTTAATACTTACTTGTAAGTATTCATTATATCTTACTGAATTTGCACAGATTTACCACGTTGTAACGCATAGGCTTACACCTGTCAGTTTTGTTTAAAACAAAACAATAATAAATTAAATACACGGATTAAAAAAATGTTAATTTATGGACACGTCACACATCATCCTCATACTGTATTAATTGTCCGACAGTACGCAATCTGCGTCGCGTCGCTTGGCACTCCATCTGGCGGCTATTGGAGTTGTCTTTTGTTTGCCCCTTTTCCGCATTCTTATAGGATATTCAACTATACAAACAAAGATTACAGTATCATTGATCTCCGCTCATCTGTCCGTCCATATAAAAGCCAAAACGCTGCTGTAAGAAAAACACTTTCAATCTGAACTAGACCGATTTAAAAATATACAGCCCAAAATTCATATATATATATATATATTCAGCCCAAAATTCATAACTTTTAGCAGCCGCTTCCACCTTGATCATCAGTTTTGATTCAGTAAAGCAGCCTAAATAAATCGCGTATTATTGCACAAACTTGTAAAAAAATTAATTTAAGTATTGAAACTGCATAAATTTATAGTTTTAGAATTCATATAGATTTCACACAGTTTGATATGAAAGTTTGAAAACATTTTAACTGAAACTTAGGTATTTGAAAAGGCTAGGATGTGAACTTTTCGTCTTTGACATCATTACGAATTTGAGTTATTCTAAAGATTATATTTAATATGGTTTTACTAATTCGGAGTCTATTTATGTAATATAATTATTCAGTGATAACCAAGGTTTATATTTATACCATGAAATATTTTTTTATTTATGAAAAGCTTATTAAAGGTTGGATCGTGGATTTCTCTTCTTAGATCGCAGGTGCTTTATGGTGCTAACGGTGCATAGACCCGTATACCTGGTTGCTAATTACGAATTCCTTGTTTATTTCGTTGTAATTTTAGCAGAAAATATAAGGGTATGCGTTACTTACTATTCGAGTATTAAATAGTAAAACTAAAAAAAATATTTGAGTAATTTTCAAGTAAAAATTAATTTTAAATAATTAAATCAAATCACATTTATTAAGCTGTTTATAGCTCTAAATTATTTATTACATATATAATTTTGCAAATATTGTTCCTGTAATTTTATTTTTTTGCGAAACTATTTAAAAAATCCGTTTTCAATTTGTTTCAAAGTTGATATTCCTTCTGAACTTTAATTTGCAATACGTTTCGTATTTATAATGCTTATGTTGTTTTATCTTTTTCGTGAAGAGCATCAATAATAAATAAATAAATTAAACTTAATATTTTTTAAATCATACTATATTATTATACAATAGTATTTTATTTACCACAAGTAAAAATATACCCCACACTCTTACGTACACAATACACAGCCTAGAAAAAATGGGTTTCGCAAAATCGTAACCAATTGGGCAGGTCCAAATTTAAGGGGCAATTTGGTTCTTGTTTCGATATTTGTTCGACACGCAAGAAATCGTGTAGGGGTGTGCTGACACGTGTGTGTCAGCACAGACATCCCACCACACAACATGATCCCGTGAAAAGTTTATTCGATATCCCGCAGAATGGAAACGGGACGTGTGTTTACGATACTTTCATACTACAAATGCTTAGGACGCATGACGTTCAAGTAAATGGATAGCGAATTGTCTTGTTGGGGCGTTCTTCAATTTCAACCCTTCCTGGTATACATACGAACGTATGCACACATACACATATGTGTCAGAAGTGTTCAAGTTCGGTCCTGGTAATATTTTTAGAAAAATATTAATTTGATAATTATTACAAATTTTGGATTTAATTATTTTTAAACAATATTATTGTTAGTACTAAAATTAAATTTGCAACAAAATATTTACATTGATCACAGATTTTTTTTATTAATTATAGTTTACGACAAAATTCAATGATGACGGTATACTTTATTTCTATACTAATATTATTTATATAATACCGAGAATATGTTGCACTGATATTTTTCTCTGGTTTAAGCTTAGAATATCTGAAATAACTATGAATTAGTCACTAAAAAAAGTGAAATAATTAATATTTCATAATTATCTTTTTAAAAAATATTAATGAAATTGCTGTTTTTTATAGAATGTATATTTTATGCTTGTTTTATATATATTTTTTATATATATGTAACTTATAGTTTGCAGTATTCTACTTCATAATATTTTTTATGCGCTAATATTAATTCTAAGTCGGAATCTTTGTGCTAGTTTTGGATATGTTCTTGACTGAAGTATCTGAAAAAAGTTTATAAAGTAAGTGCTTAAGTAAGGTAATGTTTTGGTCCATACCTATACCCTTGAAGGAATGAGGGAAGTCTAACGTCCTTTCCAGTCCATGTTCATCTGACCAATAGCCATGATTAGGGGTAAAAGCAAATACTTTATATAAGCTATTGTCTAATAAATATATTGTTCAACTGGATCTGCGTAATGTCATCATTGGCATCGTCATCATTCTATAGGATCCGAATCCGGGATTCAGAACCTGTTTGGTGTACATTTTCGGCAATCCTTTGCTGTCTTTGATCAAAAATGTCATGTTTTTATGCAATAGCTTTAAAAACCGTTTGATGGACAACCGCGCTTGCACTTATTATCGTTTATATGACACTGACAACAAAAAGTCTAGGAAAAGTTTTAAAAATTATTTACGACTTATTTCGTCGCAACAATTACGAGTGGTCCCGGTAAATTAATTTTAGTACCGCTTTCTGTTATTATACAACATAGAAATTTAGATTTACGTTAATAATAATTACGATTTTAATAAAGTAAATATTTACGTTAATAATAATTACGATTTTAATAACGTTTATAGTAACATACAAATACCAGCCATATAAATATATTTATTATAATAATAATTATTATTTATTAACAATAATAAAAACTATACTATCAATTTTATGTTTTTAAAAGTGAGTTAAATTTGTTTTTTTTATTAATAATATTTTAATATCACTAATTTTCGATTTTTTAATATCTCTTTTTTTAAGATTTTTAATATAGTATTTTTTAAATTTATATATATATATATATATATATATATATATATATATATATATATATATATATATATATATATATATATATATATATATATATATATATATATATATATATATATATATATATATATATATATATATATATATATATATAAAAATATATATATATATATATATATATATATATATATATTTTTATACATTTTTTTACTTTTTTATTAATTCTTAATGATTATCGTTTCTTAAAAAAATTATGGAAAATCATAGAAAATCATACTAGCTAACGAATTAAGTTGAGATATTTAGATCTATTTTCACAATAAGTTTTTGATAATATCATTAAAACTACGGCAGTTGTCGTGTCTTCAAAAACCAACATAAATAACCAAAAACTGGCAAAATAAAATCTCTTTTACTCTTTGATTTTTTTATAAAGATTTTTTATTTTTTTAATAATTGTCATTTTGAAAGAAGATGGCGAATCAGATTAGCTAATGAACTTAGTTATTTTAAATGGCGACTATTAAGAACAAAAAAAATAAAAATAACAAATAAAATAACAAAGAGGTAAAAAAACATTTACGAAAAGAAACAAAAAAATAAAATAAAGAAAGTTTTTTTTACATTTTTTGGTCATTTATGTGAGTTTTTAAATAGACTATAACTGTCATAGTTTTAATTTTATAATTGCGAAAGTTATTATAAAAATAGATCTTAGTAAATTCTTTAGCCAGTTTGATTTTCTGCTATTTTCTTCAAAATGGCTATTATAAAAAACATTAAAAAAATAGATATTGTAAATATCTTGGCTAAATTTCTTCGACAGTCTGATTCGCCATTATTTTATTACAAATCCTATCTTTCTTATTAATAAGTGAATATATAGACATAGTTTTTATGAAACGTGCCTGTAAAAGTTTTTTATTCACTAATTTAAGTAAATTTTTTATATATTTTATTTTCTCCGTTACTGTAATATTATATAAAAGCATTTACATGTTAAAACCCGTAAATTCAACTACATTCACAAATATTTAAAGATGAACAACTATTAGGTCGCTATGAAAATAATAGCAATTAAATTTCTTTTAATCATCCTTTATATTTTTATTAAGAAAATTTGTTCTTAATTTTTTTAAATAAAATTCAATTACCGCAGAAATTTACTTTTAATTTGGCTATTGAATAAAAATTAAAAAATAAGCAAATAATTTTTTTTATAAGTTTAAAAGAGTCTGACGAAAGTTTTGGTTGTCCTTATCTAGTTAAACGTATAAATAAATGGATTATTTTAATCAGAACTTTTGAGACACTTAAAATATTTTCTTGGCAAATAGGTACCGCACGAACTGAATTTAAACCAAAAAAATTCCATACAATTTTTTTTGCCTTTTTTCTATGCGACAAATTTGTGCCGTGCGATAAAAGTTGCATCAATCAATCAACATTACAATAAAATTATTGCGACTATTTGGTGGTATGTGATATAATTTACTACACATTTTTGAGTCCTGGCAAAATCATTTCAGTTAAGAGTTACTGTCAAAAAACGATAAATTGCATTAAGAACTGTGATGTTTCCTCCATGCACTGTAAAATCTAAAAGGTTCAGTTCTTTTGCACGACAGTGAGCGAACACCAATATTCCAAAAGCTTAGCTATGAAATGTTGCCTCATTCATTATACATAATTACGTATTTCGACAACTTCTCACAAAGTTGCCTTATCATTATTAGTCTTTATTGCTGGCAAGAAGATACGACAAAATTTTATTGACTTCAGAACTTTTGTTATGATATTTTTTTCTAATATTAATGTTGCTTATTATCTGAGAAAAGGGTATTTTCATTTGAAGCTCATTAACTGCACTTTTTTGTATGATTATAAAAAAAACTGTATTAGAAATTCGAAATACTTTTATTAACAAAATGTTACTTTTTACACTAAAAAAATTATACATAAATTAACTCAATTAAGTGTATCAATTATCAATTATCAATTAGAATGTATAATAAAAATAATTTTAATGATATTATTTGCATAAGTAATTATTAATTAATTTTTACATATGTTTTGAAAAAAAAACTTAAAAAATATGCATACAATTGCTATTATATAATAATTAAATTAAGTTTAAAAAACCTTAAAAATATTTTTTTCACCATTTTATAAGTAGGTTTTCAATATAATTTGATAACAATAATATCTATACACGGATTGGGCACGTCAGATTTTATATATAGGATTTTTCGTATATAGACATACGTATATATTTATATAAATATAGTATCTTTCAGCTGGTAGCTTGGGCGTTTTGATTTGATTTGATTCGATTCGCAGCGCTCTCAATTTATATAGGATTACATTATGTACACACCGACGGTTTGCAGAAAGTACACTCTATCTATACAAAAGTTTTTCCTTACAAAGATTATTAAAAAAAATAATTTCCCAGCTTAATATGAATTAAATGAATAACAATACCACAAACAATTAAATTATTTTTTCTGTATAAATTGGAATATGGAGAGCATAATGCGTGTTTTATTCACATTTAATAAATGTAATTGAAAATAATATATCTGCAATAATTAAAATTGAATATTGTTTTTAGTGTCGTGGACCTATTTCATTGGTTGTGCGGTGTTGTCGATGCTGCAATATCGAAACATGTTAGATCCGCGCGTTTGTAATAAAGTCGGGATGAAGTCGAAAAAAGTGACAAAAAGGAAAACGAGAAAATTGGTAAAGGTATTTTCAGATTTGTGGAAATTGCAAACAGCTTTTCGATACCGCAACGATCCGACATACTTTACAATATTTCAGACCTTCGTCCGACAGATTCAATTGTATAACTACATATTCCAAAAGCAATTTTTCCAAAACACGATTTTATTTCAATGTAATTCTTATATATAAAATAAAATATTTGTATTTAATAAATAGCGATAAATATTACTTATTTCATTGTATAGCATTTTTTTGCTACTACGACAAGCTAACTCATGTATAATATAAAATTAAATACTGATTTATTGATTTATAATAAATTTTCAATTCGAGATTAATATTTTTGAAAAAAAAATCTGTAACAATCTAATGAAACTTTTAAATTGAACTTTTATTATTATTTATTTATGATTATTATTAATGCGCTATATAAATTTAATAAGTAAAAAAAATCTGTGTTAAAAGTCACTACAATATAAACATACATCTTGGTTTTATTTCTTTATTTTTTAAATATTATATTTTTGTAATCATTTTATAATCAAAATTTTAGTGACTTGAAATTAATCAAGTATTCCAAACTTACATATATTATGTTATACTTAACTTCACATCAATCTGTTTGTAATAATTTATATATAGTCAATAAATCTCAAACGGCTCAATATGAAGCGTGTCCCAGTATTGTTATTTAAAATAATATTTAGTTCCCATTATTAACATCACAATACAGCTTGTACATAATACAACAACAAAAGCAACAGTCAAATAAAAAATATTGGGGTAACTGAATATCCATATAAAGGGCATAAGTATATATTTATGTATGTATATGTATGCATGAAGACAAGCCCCTAACAACGTTAGAACATCATATCTCTCCTCGAAGATCAGGCTAATTCCGTTAATGTGGCCCCAATAGTGCGCTAATACTGGGGTCTTATCGCTGCAATACTGCGCGGAACGCGTGCCAACACGTGGCGGCATCTGAAAATTGCGAGGGGAAATAAACCTGATTGCTCTTTTGCTCTGAACATCGTTCAATCCCTGGCACGGTTCTTTTATTACGCTAATTTCGCTCGTGATTTATTTTCAGTTTATATATTTTCAATTGCCTATTAAATACATAATAAAATATTTGTAATATTCAGTCAAATTAATATTGATTAATTATATGAACGTGTATTTTTATTTTTATTTATTCTCTTATATTTTAGTATCATAACGATTAAGTAAAGAACACGTGTCATAAGTCCTCGGGGATAGCATTAAGCCACAAAGTAGAGATGGTTTTGGTTAGATAAAATAGATTATAAATGATACGTGTTTGTGTCTTATAATAATAATAAAATCTATTATATTATATAATATATAATATTTCATACTAAAAAAGTTGGGTCATTGTCTATTGTACAATCGTGAGTTTTGTTTGAACAAAATATTTGAAACAGTAATAAATAACATAAATGCGTTAAATCAAATACTAATTTATTACTTATTTAGTTTTATTTTAAATAATATATTTTAATTATACATTTTGCTACATATAGTATGTAAAACTATTATATTTTATATTTCTAAAAATACAGTTATTATAATACAAAACAATTAGCAAATAATTATAAGTGTAATATTTAAAATATTACGTAGATCTTAGTCATACTATTTTATATATTTATAAACTTAAAATTAATTTATCATATATTTTTATCAATATTACAGATTTTCTTTGAATTTTTTTTTAATTATTTTGTGTGGGGGTGCGCGATTTATTTACTATGACTAAAAACGTAAGGCAACACATTATTTGGTAAACCTCAAAGAGAAGACAACGATCGGCGGAGCCTCGTCCGCCGATCTCTTGTATCGTAATTCTTGAATGTAACAAATTGTATATTAATTCAGTAAAATATTTCTATGTGTCCGCCAATATTTCAACTAATTTATACTTTCGTTTAGTCGTTTATGAAACAAATAGACACAAAAAATGTTTAATGCCGTACAAGTGCTATGTTATTAAAACAGAATATATCTCATTATATTTTATATTTTTTATAAAATATAATGACAAGAGATATATTATGTTATAATATTATATATTATAAAAATAAAACATAATATATCTCTTGTCACTATATATTATATTTTTTATAAAATATAATTTTGCATTATATTTTTATTTTTTATAAGAACATAAAAGATAAGATTTTATTTTTTAATGCTCTTTAAAATGTTTGTAGCTATTTTCACTTACATTTATCTTGTATTTTTTACATTATTATTATTAATATACATATACGTTTAATTGTTATAAAATAAAAGCAAAATATAAAAAACTTTGTCGTACTAAACAGTTTTTTTATATTCCGTCGTAAAATGTCTTAAGCCCAGTGCCTTACAACGGAGTAACCAATAATTCATTTCAAAACATATATATTAATTGCATTATATTTTATATTTTGTATTTTATCTTGTAATTTTTACATTATTAGTATTAAATACTTTTATTAAAAACATAAAAGACAATATTTTATTTTTTATTAATCTTTGATTTCTTAAAAGATTAAGCATATCACTATTTATAAATATATTGTGTTTATTAATAACTTTTTTAAAAACAGTACACAGCACATTATTTACAAAGCTTATTTTTCATATAAGTGGGCTATAATATCCTAAAAAAATACTTTTTGCATGTTTGGTATGCCGGCAAACATTATATAGCATATAAATTAATTTAAATCAAAATTAAATGTAAATAAAAAAATTTATGTAAATATATATATAATTAATATAAAATGAATACAAAATATAGAAAAAACTTTATAATTTTGTCATACTAAACATTTTTTATCTTTCGTTGTAATTGATATCTGAATTCAACGTTTTGGAATCGGTGACATCCATTTCAATTAATATAACCTATTATTATAGTTGACAATAAATAAATGACACCTGCAGCTGGAGCCGGTTTATATTATTGTGGTATTTTTTAAATTAAAGTTTAATTCAGCTGCGGGACTCGAACCCGCGATCTCTGGATTATTTGTCCAGTATCACACGGAATATTTTGGACCGAATTTAATATTATGTAGTTGCTAGTTATATATATATACTGCATGTATTTATTACTACTTTAAATTAAAATTGTTTACCCCAATGCATCACAATGAAACACAAAAAAAATATTATAAGATAAAAAATTAAGCTAATAAATCATACCAGCTACTCCTAACTAATGTTTTTTTCTAGAATAATTTATCGAGAATTGTTCGAGAACATTCTAAATGGAAAATTCTCATTTGAAATTAACAAATTTCTTAAAAACTTCATAGAGCCATTTTTATTGAAAATTAAATTTTTACGAATATTTTTAAATGTTTTACAACTGTATCAGATTATTCTCAACCATGTCCATATGAACGAAAATCGTCGAGTTAACAAAATAACTTCACTTTTGGATATAAAAATCAGCACACCACATCGTCCAATATATTCGATAATGTCACAAAGTGTCTATTCCATTTCACTAAAACAAAAGATTTTCCGTAGACAATCATCAGCATTAAAGATTATATTTGATCTTTATTTTGAGATAAATGATGTGTAATTTTAAAGCACGCATATCTTCTCGAGAATCATCGTTTTATTGCAACTTGATAATGTTCGTCCAAATACTGCATGTGACTGTTGTAACAATATTAAGATCTTCACTTCAATGTCTTGAACATCTGCTGTACTTGCTAAATGTTTCCCCAATTATTTTCATATAATTAACTCTCTCTAAAAGGTTCAGATCCGACAGAGATTCATTAAATTTCATTTAATTTAACTCAATAATTATCTGTGTCTTTGTACGTGTCTTTACTGCTTGCAAATATCGTCAAAAAGCGAACCCCTCAAAAAAAATTAGGCTTTGTTTCGCTCCATATGGATATACAAAACACACGCGGCTTAATGGGTTAATGCAAAAAGATAGCTCGGCGCCGTGTCGAATCGTTCGGCAACAAGGGTTGGGGGTGCAATTTCACACTTTATTGATAATGGTATGAAATTTTATTTAGCGACGTGCGCCGATCACGTGCCGCTTCGTCTGTCCCCTGCCGAACCGACCACTTACTCAATAACTACCCCTAATTCGTAAACAACACCCCGCGCTTTTATTTATGTAGCTTTAATCTCGACTCGGAAGGGGATGATTGTTGTTTGATAAGCGATTAAATGTATACACTGATGGGAAACTGGCGGGGGATTTGCTAGTTAGTGCATCCGAATTTATGGTTATGGCATACTAGTTAATAAATAAATATATTCAAGATTGAGAATTTTAGTTTCTTTTGCAGAGGGATTTTTGAAAAATAAAGATGAAGGTCTAGAAAATATTCAATTAGCATTTTATTATGTCACTAAAATCTATCGACTTTATTTTATTGAAAAATAATTTCATTCAAAGTCAAAGATGTTAATGAAATTATAAATAGTTAGTTCGTAGTAAAAATATGGTTTCATTAAAATCATAAAAAAGTATGTAGTTTTGCCTCAACCCTATAGCTATACTTATAAACTAGTATAATAAAATTTGTGTTGATTTAACCCAATGATGTAGACACTCTAAAATTAATCAAAATATCATTGTAATTGATTCGATAACCATTCCAAGATTCTGTCCGCGTTCGTTTGAAGTACGCCGATCTTTTTATTATATCATATATTTTTTTCTTGAACAAAAAGACCTCTCGCTGACAGTAGCACCTGCAAATTGGAACGTGATATAGAATTCCCGCGGCTTTCCCGAAAACGGTCCACCACGAGAATAAATTGTATTCGATTCCTATGCGATGACTACGAATTCTTTTGATTTGAGTCGCGCTGCGGGAATTACCGCCGACTTTCAAAAGCCACTAAAGTGGTGTAAATTCGAATGACCATTTTGTATTCACAGAAAAAATGTATACGGATCTGTTATTTAATTCCGGAAAAAAATCTTCAATTTAGATCGTTTTCAAAGTTGAATAATATGTAAAAAATCGAACAAGGTTAAACTCGATCGAAATCGACGGTGTATGAAAACAATTAAAATGGGTTGAAAAAGATTCAAACACAAAAAATATAAAGGAATTTATATTTAGACACAAAAAAAATAAAAAATATTAAGGATCCGGGTGTGTTTCAATACAAAAATAAACTTGTTTTTTAACTGCTTATCACTTTGCTCTCAATGTTAAGTATAATTTGTCACCGATTGATAGCTAATTATAATTTTCATGCTTTAACTTATCCTTATTTTAACTGCAAATGTAAGTAGGGTATCTATTATCGATATCGGTGGAGTCGTTCAGTTTTATTTATTTAAATAATAGAAGTTTAAATGATTTTTTTCAAAGTAAATATCACAATACAACATTATTTTTATTCCAAATATATGCAGGACTTTTTGAATTTTGCTCAATAGGAGAGCGCAAAAAACAATTATCCTTTCTCAGAAGTCAAAAGCAATAAAATATGGAATATGGAAATAGGAAATATAAGAAAGGTCAGATAAAAATGGTGGATGACGAAAAATTTCTAATCATAATTAATATTATTTTGCATTAATTAATAAATTATGGAGTCTTGCGTTATATGATGAATTCATATACCTACTATCAATGGATGTTTTATTTTTAATTTTTTTGCATGGTGTTAATTTCCTTACATTCTGCTGATCTAGTCTCGCCTGATTTAAAAAAACGATCAGATTACCGTCATGTTTTTTAGGTACAAACTCGGTTTTGGAGTTTTTAAAACTATTATCCTGATTTCTTCAAGCTATCATAAAGAATCCATTTCTTTTCGCAGGAAATGATTTTTTTTTAAATAGTAACCTGATTTTTTTTTTAAACTTTAGAACAACAGACCTTATAACGCCTGTGTTTTTTTTCTTTTCTGTTTTACCTTTCTTATGGCATCCAAATGTCATTAAACGGTTGCAGAAGAAATATTAAAGTCGTGAATTACGTAAAAGCTTCAACGGTGTTTCTTAATATTTTTTATCAGCAGTAGATGGAGGCAGTGGCATAGCTAAGGTGCCGCCCAGGGTGATTCTTAAAATTGCCCCCCCCCCATACATTTTTTCAGGGTCATCAAAGCAGAATTTCTTAAAATAATAAATTGATTATTATTAAGCTCTTGTTATTCGTGGATTTATATATGCTTTAGTGCATTCAGGGTTAAGAACCACACTAGACGATCTCATCGCGAATATGCCGCCTCCAAGCAAGTGCCGCCCGGGGCGGCCCTCCGCCCCCCATAGCTACGCCACTGGACGGAGGTCTTTTACTAGGCTCATTTTCAATAACAATATTACCAAAAAAAATTCTCAAACAGGGTCCTCGCCAAATCCCAAATTGCTATTTCTCATGGCATGTGCCACATTTTGTTTCAGTTTGAACTCGTTCATCAAAAGGATTCGTAATCTTTTGTAAACAGAAATTTATATAGAATCTTAAAATAAATAATAAACAGGTCTGACTATAAATAAAATAAATAAAGAACACAAAACCCTTTCGTGAAATATATAGGTATTTATTACAATTGTCTTATTCTAATCACAGTCCATAAAGATCTGTCATCCTTAACATTAAAATTCTATAAGAATTTAATCGAATTCCAATTTTAATTGCGCGCAATCCAATATACGTATACATCTACGTTTTTATTTTTTTATACGTTCGTAAATTCGCAATGAAAATTCTCGTCCGAAAAGAAAAACTAACAAAACCCTAGAAAGCAATTAACCGAGATGAATCACGGCTGCTCTCTCAGCCGTGAACGTCTTTCGACCGTCCGTTGACCCTAATATAGTCAGATCGGATTCTAAATCAATTGCAATCAATCTATCGCAAAATTTGATTTGGTCCGAACCAAAAAATAATAATGAAATAAAAAAATAAACGTTTAACGAGCCAACCGCGTCGGCCATTGTGGCGCCGCCGCTTTAATTTGTCCCCCAATTATGGGCGGCGTTTTCCCACTTTGTGTCTTTTTTGTAGAAAAAGTGGCTCGTTTATAATTGCCGCGGATGTGATCGAATGCGGCCCTGTGCCTTTGTAATGGCGGAAGTACACACGACGCCATTACTACGAACGCGACGCCATTTTCTAAACGGCGATCGATCTTGCACTGCGTGCAATCGGTTCTGATAATACATACTGTGATTTTATTATTATCATAATCATTTCTGAAACAGTAATAATCTTAACATTTATAAAAGTAATTAAAAATATTAAAATCAACTATTTTTTAATCGGTTCGCAATATCATATTTTCCGTCTGGGAAATTCATCAGGCAGCAATTGTGCTTGCAGTGTGTGTTTTAAATTCATGTTTCAATACCTAATCGCATAAAAAATACTATTAAAATTCATCGCAAACAAATTTCTGTTTATGTATTAGAACAGACCTATGTTTATTCGTAGGCCCTATTTCAAGGACTCCATTCTGTATACTGTATACTAAAAAATTTAAAATGTGTGTAAGTTAACTCACTACTCAAAGCGTTAATTTATTTTTGAAAAGTTCAAAAATGTTGTAAAATAGCCACTTAATTTTCAAATATATATTTTTCTGCATTCCTAATTTTGTAAAAATTTTTTTACAAAATTTTTATAAAATTATTTATTCATAAGAAATGAAAATAAAGGATTTTTATTCATAAGAAAAAGCAATCAAAAATATATTATGCTAAAAAATTTTATATATGGCAATCCTAAAACAAAATACCTTGAAAGTATTTTTTTACTTTACTTTTCAAATATTACTTATTAGTAAAATAATATTAAAATATATTTCTAAATATATAATGATTTCACAAATATTTACTACTCACTTCATAATCAAAACGAAATATGTTTCATATTTATTGTCATAAAATTCATATTGCGTACGAAGAGTTTGCGGTTAATTTATTTTTTGTGATTTATTTATTCAGTGCGTGGTTGCATTGTCTGAAAGAGTGGGTTCGCTTATAAATTTCAAAGCGGGCGAAACCATCCCCGCCGTTGTAGTAAGGGATGAAATCGTATAAATAAATGAAAAGTCGTTCCGCGTCAAACAAATTGTAATATATCATGCGAGATGAAAATTTAATCTGCGCTTTCGCGATTCCTCTAAACTTTTGCAATAATTCACGGCCTTCGGTGTGAGATACAGAGCCGACTTTCAAAAAAAGCTGGTAAAAAATAATATCATCTCTTCTCTTCTCACTCTACTTCAACAAAGGGCGAAGTATAACTGTATATATTATATGTATATTTTACGTTACGTTACGAAAAAGGTTGGCGTTGTGTTTTGATTGTAACGAATGGGTTATTTATTTATATATTTGCTTTAAATTTTCCATTGCAACATAACAGGCGTTAACCCGATGAGGTAAATACGATCAACAACTGCTAAATAGTGAGACACCCGACTGCAATCAAAGTCTATAAATAATGACATTTAATGTTTATAAAATGTGTTTATATTTGTCATTATGCACGACCTAACTTAACTTTATTTAATTATTTATAACGATACTTATTCATGAGATTGAAAAAATATAGGGAAACGTCATATCGTACGAATTCTGATCTTTCAAATAGGTGTAAGATAGAAACTGAAAAACACAAGGATTTATATGGATTTTGAACGCAAGTCTATTGCAGTGGTTATATTTTCTTATGTTACTATGATAAATTTATGTTTTGATACAATTGACTGCAGATTTATTTAAATGTTTTAGAATATTAAAGGTTAATTAAACAAGTAATATTGGGTGTTTGTAGTAAGTGAAACAGAATAAGATTTATGTTTAATAAATATTCTGAAATAATAATAAAAAAATATATTATTAATTATATTTGCAATGTTTGCAGTATATGAAAGAATTTTAAGCTGAATAGGTTTTACATTATAGCTCAATAGCATTGTGTACCATTTTACAATCACATATCTTCGAAAATGTTTGGAATATATTATCTTCTTGACAAATACTGCAACTGACTCTATTCTGATAAAGATAGCTCATTTTTTTTTCAAATATATAAGGTTATTCAATTACTGACGATTTCTGCTCTGTATGTTAAAAATCGCACTTACTTTTATATTCTACTACTTCAAACTGTTTGTAGAGATTTTATATAAACCAAATAACTGAAGAACTAATCTAATATTCAGTACTTGGATTTTCAAGAATTAATTAAAGTATTTTATTACTCTCTGATTTAAGCAACTGGATAAAAAGTTGCTCTTCTCTCTTTCGGATACTCACGGCTAGTCAGAGTTTTCGTCTTGACTATTCCCGAGAAACGATTTCAGGGTTTTCCCTAAATTCTTAATGTCCTAATAAACGAGAATTTTCAGTTCCAATCTCAGGTATTTCCCATTTTAATTATATTATTATTAAAAATATTTTTTAATTAATCGCCGATCAAAAAACTTTTGCTTTTACCATTTTAATGCTTAAATACTATTCCACTAACTGATAGGACATTGCTTATAAATTTATTTAAAGAAAAGATTTATTTCAAAATTTGCAATAAGGTTTATTTATCATATGGAAATGTATATATGTATATATAATTTCCAACAAACGTGTTTCTACATATCCGGGGTATCCGGATAATTCTAGGAATACCTCAGAGGTAGACTTACACCATGTGCCCAAGGTAATGAGAAATAAAAAATAAAAAAAAAGGTATTTTTTAACGTTAGTGAGTGAATACAAATATTTTGACTTACGTTGAGGTAATTTAAAATATTTTTTCATAATTGCGTATCTCACATTTATTACTAATATTGACATGTATTTTAATTTATATTATCTTTATTATTAATCTTGATTACTAATAACAATATTAAAAGAATATTAAATAAAAATAAAATAACCCAGTAATAAAGATTTCTCTAAATATAACTATTTTCCTATATACTCTTAAATAAATTAGTTAATTTGTAAATTATTAATTATTTTTTAAAACAGTAATTAATGGCTGATAAAATCCCAACTTTCTGATAATCATACATAAATCCTTTATTTGATTACTTATAGAAATATAGCAATTATATTGAGAAATATCAAAAAAAATTAAAGATTTAATTTAAAATATTGAAAACAACGAATATAGATCGACTATATAGCAGAAGTTTAACCTTCGTTTACATAAATAACATTAGTAAAAAAATATTTTTTTACGAAAAATTTAAAACATACTAATATAAAAATTTTATGATGTCTGCTGAAATTAAATAAAATTTAAATACATTTAATGGCTGCATTTATTATAAAAAAAAAAGTAAAAAAAAAACAATTTTATACTTACATATATAACATCATTTTTAGATATTTTTATGAAATTCTCTAGTCAATTTAAAAAAAATTGTAAAATAATTTTATTTAACAAATTTACCCGTATACATTTATTTATATGATAAATCATTATTAGATAATTTTATCTATTATACATGTATGATATTTTCTATAAACTAAAATATATCGTTATTAGAAAATCTTATATATATACATATATAATATGTTGGACCTATATTTATTTTAAATATTCATTACGATATTCATCCGTGAGATTAGGAAAATATAGACAAAAATTAAATAATTATATAATAATCACTAATCCCAGACACGGTAGAAATTAAAAAATACAAAGCTTCATATAGAATTCAACCCCAGATCTTTCAGACGTAAGTCACCGACTTATATCACTCGTATATCTGTAAATTTTTAATAAAATAAAATTATAGTTAATTAAAAAAACTGCTATTAGTTTTATAGCAAGCAAATATTTACTGTGGCGAAAATAATAATATATCTTCGCGAATATTGTACAACCTATTTTTTATATACCTGTGAATGTCTTAATATATTATAATATTTCAAGAACAGAGGAAGCAAATTAAATTTTAAATTTAGATCAGCTGTACTTTACTACTTTAGCGTACTGAAAAAAAGATGCTTTGTAAAAAAAAATGATGTGCAATATAATGTATATATTTATTTAAAAAACACAAAGGTTCCTATGAGATTTGAACCCATGTCTTTCGAGTTTATTCACCGAAAAACCACTGGTTTATGGTTGTGGTAATATAATTGTGTGTTCAAAAAATTATAAGCTTCCATTCCAATTAAGCAAAATTAATGCTTTATTTGGCTAAATTAATAATTTCAATATATTTTCCAAAAACAGTTTCTAAATTAAATATCCAACAAAAAGTGTCGTTTTTTAAAATAAAATGTAAATTATTACGAAAAAATAACTGTTTTAATTGATTAACGTTGATTATCTAATGAAATAAAATGAACCCTGATCAGAAACTAACCCTAAAATCTATGACGAATGATCACATAAGTTAAAATTATATTTGCATCCTTCAATATTAATATATTAAATTTGATGTACTAATACTATTTCAAAAACCAGCTATCCACAAATATTTTGACCCGATCTAATTTAATTATTATTATTGATATTGGTATTTTATTCAACGTAGTAAAATTAAAAACTGCTATTTCTTTATTACTAGCGCAAATATTCGTGTTATTAAAATTAAATTCATAAAACACAATAATAATTTAGACTAACCAAGTTCAATTGCATATCTTACAGATATTATTATTTAATCAAATAAATAAGTAAACTTTCTTATTTTATGACCAAAAGTTTTTCTCGTGCCATGCGTTTACCATTTCTAACCTCATATAGCAATTAAAAAAAATTATATTTAATATTATTTCTAGTCCGAATCCCTTATTGTGTGATTATATTAAGCACTCATTTAAAAATAATTAATAATTAATTCGATTCCATGACTGAAAAGTCCTTAATTCTATTATAAGAGTCGCGTTATAAATCCATGTATAATTACGGCATGTCTCAATAAGCCCACATCCCAGCGGCGAGATCGCGGCCCAACAATTACCACAAAGGAACCAATTTCCATCTCGTTACTGACCCTGACCCAGCATGGGCGCGGCCAGGTGTTGAGGTCCGTTTGCCCCCCTCGGAGCGACCCGAAAATAAAGACCCGAAAGGAAATAAATTAAGCGACTTCAACGCCTCGGACGCGCCAAAGCGCGCAACCCCGCCGAACGAACAAAACAACAACAACATAATATGTAAATTAAATAATGCATCAAAAATTCTTACACCTATGCTTTCGTCGTGTTATCCAAGTTAAATTATCGATCTTGAAAAGGTCGTATCGTATTTCATACGGGGCCGCATTCATCACGCGCTTGTATCACAGTTTGATATCATAATAGATACACAAAGCGCTTTTGCCTATTATTATCATATTTCACTTAACATAGAAAATGCATTTGTTAAAATGAAAAAACATGTCAAATATTTATTATAATATAATATTGTGCAATACTATGCGTTTCGTATATAAATTATTGACTCGAAGGTTTGCATGTTTGCATGTTTGCATGTTTGCATTTACTTACAAATTATATTCATAAAATAAAGATACAAACTCTAATTATTTTTTACAGATGGTCTAATAGGCTTTGTTAGTTTTCGATAAAATTTGAAATATTTTGCTCTTTATAAGAGATCAATAAACTACGTTATGAATACGTTCATAATTATTTATATTTTAGCCTTGTAAATAAATGTATTAAATATTTTTTTAATTTTTAAATCATTGTTTGCTTTTTAACTTTGGATGTATAATTATTAAAATTCACTTTAAGAGATGCAGATTTAATAACTTTAATCTACTCAATGAATGCCAAAATACTGGCAAAAACTAACTAGTACATATATATTTCGCAAACCATTGAACAAATGGCTCCTAAAATGTCATCTTTAGAATGAAAATTATAAACATACAAAAACTGCAAAACACGCAAAATAGATATTTCTTATTTGGTTCAAAAACAGATTAAAATTAAAATTAGTTAAGAAAAATACAATTATTTTACTGATCTCAGGAAAAACTATTTTTTACAAAAAAAAAATATATTATAATAGAAAAAATAAATATGTAATGTAAATTTAATAAAATTTATGTGAACCTAAATAGTAATAAAATAAATAAAATGTGTTTACCCAATAAGAAAATATAGAAACAATTTTCTTGTAAATATTATATATTTCTAAAAAGTTCCGTAGTAAGTTCAAGTAAGAAATAATAAAATTATATGCTATTATTTCTATTAAAAGCCTATTTTATTTTATTAAAACCTAATTTTTGCATAAATATATATAAAATCCATAATTAGTTCGAATAAAAATTATTTGGAAATTTCTAATTGAAGCCTATTATTTTTAATAAAACTAAAATGTATGGTTTTTTCGCTGTTGTTTTAAATCAACATATGGAAATAAGTATAATATAGTCACATTTTTACCTTAACGTTAAAAATATAAGTATTTATATATCATTCTTAAAAATATGAAAAACGTTGAGTAGCATTCAAATTGGCAAAGATATTAAAGCTAATGTTATATTTTACATAATTTTATTAATTATAAATAGATTGTTGAGCTTTTTTCTTGAATACTGACAATAATATTTCTGAAGAATCGCCTTTTGCCCTACATATATATTGACCTACATATAAACCATTAGTAATATATAAAACAATTACAGATATTCATATTGTGCTGAAAATATTAAATACAAGTAAGAACTTCCGCTTAAAAATTACTATGTAGGTACTTTGTTTAAAATACTCTATAAAGTGTAATTTAATTCAATTTGACAAGTTTATTTTTCATTGCCCTTTTATTAGTAATTTATAATTTTGTCTAGATTTTAGTGCGATTAAATTAAATTAATATTTTTATGAACAATTTATTAAATTGCCTTATTATGATATCATAAACCGAAATTTTATTACAGCATAATATAATCATTTTAACTGAAAAAAACCACGCACTTTAACATTAAACTATAAAATGTAATTAAACAATAAACATATCATTATTTGCTTTTATACTTACCATTAAAACAACGATTAAAGTATCCTTGTAATACAATTCATAAAAAAAATAAGTCATTGAATTATATATAATATAAAAAAAGCAATTTGGTCAAGTCTCACATACGACATCGTTGTTTTAACGATGTTTTAATAATAGTCATTGTCATTACACTTAAACTTTTACCACTCAATTATAAAAAAGAGCAGGTGCAAAATTGTCGTTAATTTTAACACGTACAATAAGATTTTATGCAAGTAATTAGCATATAACCTTGCAGATATTTTTTCAAGGAAAATGTAACGTCATTTATAAATCGATTTATTTAATAATATAATTAAACGGTACGTAAGAATATGTTAACGAAATAAAATTAAATCAAGTAGAAAAAAGGGGTAGCTAATTTTATCATTTAAATTTTTGGTTGCAAGTAATAAAAAGATCCATCAATAAGTCGATTGTGTAAAAGTTTTCTAATTTAGAAAACGTTCCGCGTTTAGATTTATCATTGATCAATGAAGGGTTTTTCTCTGTACAGATCTGACGGGGATGAGTTGGGAATCGTGAATGGACACTACTCGAATCTTGATTTTCCACTGGTGATTCGCTGTATCATTGTCATGAGATTCAATCCCTTCTCAACGGGGGGAAAATAGTAGAATCGACTCTTGAGAATAATGTTTTATTTACTGCTTTTCTTGTAACATTTTTTTGGTTTATAAAAAATGTATCTTTCCAGTACAAAATTCAATTGTTATACGCTGATTGGTATTGGTCGTTGCTGTATTTTTTATTTTGAGTCTATTCGCTATAGTATTTCCAGATTGGTCACGATTTTTTATGAGTTCTCATTTTATTTATAAACAATAAAAAATAAACACATACATACGTATTCCTTTGACATTGACAGACTTAATAAAAATAATATTTTAAATTGTATTAGAAAAACTAAACATTTTTCATCTTTTAAAACCGTTAATGTTATATTGCTTAGCTTCAAATTATAACATTTAAATTTAATTAAAAATAATTTATTTAATATAATATAATACACAATTCCACTCACACATTCTCCAACTGACATAGAGATGCGGTCCAGTTGCATTTGATGCTGCAGCTCCCGGTTGATTGGGCTGTCATGCCGCGGGATAACATCTCAATTAACACCAACATTCATTACTCCTTATCACCTCTGAAACTGCGCAAACCTCCCGGCGGGTTATTATCATTTAAATTATTTTAATACCCACCGACAATTCAATCTGGCACCCCTCGCGTCATTATTTTATTTATTTATTTTTATTGTGTATGGAAAGATTCGCAATGCGAAACCCACACGTACGTTTATGCATATTAATGAATGCGTTCTTGGGGCATTTTTCTCGTTATCTTGTTAGGGAGATGAAGTCGCATGAAGCTCGAATCTGGTTCGCTAAATCGAATGGCGTTGATAAATTTTAAACACAGTTCGATTTATCAGTCTGGCAGTTGAGCATTATTCATCGGGTATTTTCATACGCGTATTTTTATAATTAATAACGAACGAGTGAAAAACGACGCTCGATATTAAAAAAGATGCGATAAAAGCATTTATTATGATGGCAGGATTATTATAATAGTGTACGATGGATATTGATTGATAAATAAATTAAATTTTAATTGCGCAATTAAGTATACCTTTAAAAATCATAATCAATCATCCAATCGTAATTATAACTTAATAATATTAATAATAATTCTAAAGAAACTTTAAATATTAAAACAATATGGGTTATGTTTTTATACAAATTATTTTTTCATAATCAAGTAATAAGGTTTTTATATTATATTAAGTTACGCTTCAGAATATGCCTCGTAGTAACTTAGTAAATAATTTAATATTTTATTTAAAAAAATATATAAACCTTTACATTTCGTAATGGAAAACATATTTTATAAACCTTTTACGATAATATTTTATAAACAATATATGTATATATTTGTTAATAAACGTTTGAAAAATTTTAATAATTATTATTGTACTTAAAACTTGCATTTTAAATCAAGATACAATTAATAATGGGAAAACAATGTATTTTGCTATTAAAATTGTATTTTCTTTAAGGAAAATGAGTGTTAATTATAAATGTGAAAATTTTTCATTAAAAATTATTTTCTTGTTGAGTTATGTAATTGACGGCATAGTTTCTCTAAATTAAAATATTTTTTTTTGTTGCTCAATAATTTTTTTTGTAAATATTACCTTTAAATTAAAATGCATGTTATATATATTGCCTTAATTAGTATTACAATTTCATATAAGAGTTTTAATCATGTAGCGAAAAAAAAATCATTATTATTAATAGTTTGCAAATGTCTTTGTTTGTCTAAAAATGTAACTGTGATATTTTACATATCGGGGCCATCTATAATCGTTACTAAGATTTATTAAAAGTATCGTAAAACTAATATTTAATTTGCGTCCCTCGAATTTACTAAGAATGGAATTTTTTGGTGTAACAAATTAAGGGACAATGATGCATATCCGCGCGGATGTCCATTAACGGTATTCATTTATACACTCTGAAGTAATTTGCTTTGTAACCGGAATTGTATAGACCTCTACCATACTTAATCACTTCTGTTAGGACTTCAGATACCAGACCTAAAATAAAAACTTGCTACCAGAACATAATGACAAAGAAAGGAACAGAAAAATACCGTCTTTAAGCAGAAATTTAAAAAAATGTTTCTGGCTACCTAATATCTATTAAAATAGCTTGAAAGACTTATAATATATTTTTAATTTAAATACAAAGATTCCAGTTTCCCTTTAAATCACTCAAGCAAAGAATGGTCGTTGATTTCTACCCATTTCTCAATCATATATTAACCATAACTACCGCTTAAAATATCCAAGTATAACTTAGACATTTTGTTTTCAACTTACAATGACAAAAGTTCAGCTGAACTCGCACTAAGAAAAGCTACGCTGAATCAACCGATACGACCCTTAAAACTGTATAAAAGCAATTGCAGTCACTGAGAATCTCTAATAATGAAAAAAATCTAATTATACATATACGAGTGTATTTTTGAGGTTTTAAACATATATGTTTCATGTTTTAAATACATTATTTTTTATTCCTATTACTTCATAACGTACATATTATTTAATTAATTTTAGGTATTTTTAAAACATTTGCTTTATTTATATTTTGCTAAACAATATATTTTATATATGTATTGTCCTAAATTATATATCTTTGCGAGTTTTTTAGGCTTTCATCATATCTGATATTTATTTAATATAATTATATTTATCATTAAACTTTGCATGTTATAACTGTTTAATTTTCCTATTTAATTCGCATATAAACTTCTACGGTAGATGCATGTAAATGATTCATAATGTATGATTTGATAGGATATGATAAGATAAAGTACTTAATTTAAATATATGCATATTAATTGTGTATACACATCATGTAGTTCCGCCAGTTTATCTTATATTTTATAATAGAATCCGCTGAATGGCACTTATTCATTATTTAACATAACATATATCTATTTTGTAACAAAAATAAATTGTTCAAAGAAAAACTATCTCAAAGAAGCAAACGCGCGGTCGAACGGCAAACCCGCACGATTTGCATATAACAAATTTGCACTCGGAATTGAGGCCTTAATTGCAAAATGATTCTTGCTTCAGTTGTAATCAACTCATAACAGGATCCGTGTAATATATTGCGTGCAAAAAATCATATCAATCATACGTCTCTGAATCACAATCAATAACGAATCAATCAAGTGCTACCGGCGAAAAATTTTCATTCCTATTAAATCTGACCGACTGATTTACGTTGTGATGCCAATAAAAAAATGCTATCGATACCAATGACACAAAAAATATTACAATTACAATTTTACACTCGGCTAGGTATGTTTTTCTTCAACGGACACTAGCCCGAGGTATTCCGATGACGAAACGATATTTACATTTACAAAAGATGAATGAGTTGTATTCCAAAAATATATTTTATTATGATGTCATCGTTGGCGTATAAATTAAATAATAAATAACAATACATTTATAAACATCAAACAAAACGAGAGTGTTTCATATTTATTATTGTATAAATTTAATTTTCATAATTTATTAAACTGTTCGTCCATAACAGGGCCTCTAAACCGATCGTAAAATATTTATATTGTATATGAAAAATAGTTTGATAAATGATTTATGTGTTACGTGACACGAAAATGTGCGAAACATATTCATAGATCGAAATGTTACACCTTGTTCAACATTTTGCACCTGCTTGAAAAATTGGACGATGAATTTTATATTTATTATGGATAATATATGTGCCGTGCATTTTTTATGTATATTTTTTGTTTATAATATGTAAATAAAATTAATTGGAAACAACTGTTATTGATAATTTATACGCTTTAACGCTTTCGGCGATCGCTGAAAATAGTACATCGATGCAATAAAAGTGTCACAATAGCAATAAATTTTTGGCAATACGATGTGTGAATAATTATGGTCATTTATTGCTATAAAATTAAATTCTTATACTTTGATTTCAGATTCTTAGTGTCTGAAATTTATTTTGATATCTAACTATTCTAGTTTATATGTTTGTTCTCTTTTCGGTATAAATATATTCTTTTAGAATATATTTATAGTGCTTAGCTAGTCAATTGACAGTAAAATTTTGCCGTAAAAATAATGGCAAATTATCCAAAATTAAATTTAAGTAAAAAATTCTATGTTATTGTTAGTGCTTCTCCTCGAAAATTATTTATTTTATCTGATTTTTGATACTTTTGATGAAGCCGTTTTTATTAAAAATTAAATTTGTATAAATATCTGTAAGCATTTTATTTGTTTAACACTGCGTAGGAAAGGGTGGGTCCGTGCCAGATTTTCAAATAAAAAAATTATGGTTTTTTATAATATTTTAATAGAGGTTTAAAAAAATATACACGATTTTTTACTACTCTAATCGGCTTTGATAATCTTAATATTATAATCATAACCAAATAAAAACACCACTCCGCGTGGGAATCGGCAGATTGTAAAAATTTATGTGGGTTTTCCACAGCCGTCGGCGAATATAAAATCTCGTTTTTTCAATAATCCATAGATGCTTTTTATCTTAATCTTGCTCAAAATATGAAAAATGTAAAGTAGCAACAGCTGTTAATGGCATATTTTCTACGATTTTGGTATAAATACGAGAGCCCAAAAATCTATCGTAACTTATCTTAATATTATTACATATATTTTTTTATTTAACATTTATCGATAAATAAAAAAACGTCGAGAAACCAGAATGTCAAATTATTATGTATTCCACAATTTATTTACTGACAAAGAAAATTTTACAGTCTGTACTTTAGAAGAAAAACAATTTTAAAATAGGTCCAGTAAATCAGGTTAAGAGTAAAAATAACTACTATTATTAAGATGAATGTGATACTGCAAATGTGTTTACGTGATATTTAGTCTTTTCCGAACTATCGACGATGGTGAGTGTGTTTGTGATATTATCCTAAAAAACTGGAGTGAATTTGATCCAAGATCTCGAAGGTATTCCAGGGAAACAAGTTTTTCTCAATAATAGTGAAAGTATCGAAGAAGTGGCTAATTTATATATTAGCGATGATTTGTTCGAAATAATATTTTCGGAAACAAATTTATATCATCGGCAAATATTTCACAAATACAAAATATATAATAGAAAAAAAACGCACAATTCGAAAAACAATAGAATAATAAAAAAATGTTTATTCCATTGTTTTTCGATAAATGTATTTTTTATTTATTTAAATGCGCGTTGTTTTATTCGTTTGTTGTCTATCAAAATATTAATCGGAACATTAAAATTAAATTTAAAGATTTTATTGTGAGTAAGGCTAAGGAATGGATACATAATTCAGTACAATCTATCGATTCTGAAGAGATTTAACCAGTTTCTACTACATCTTACCGTGCCCGTGATGTCGATCCACCAGAAAGGCTTTCAGATAAGCTAAAAAACCATCAGTGAATAAAAATAAAAAGTAGTGAGAAATATGTGAGTGTTTGTTCTGCATAAGATACAGCATACATGTGTAGAAGTTGTGAAATTGTATCAAAAAATGTGAATAGTGTGAATAAAAAAAAAGTATAAATAATAAAAATAAATATAAATAGTGATACAGGGTGGTTTATAAGTGTAGTGATAAAAATAAATGTGTCAGTGATAGTTGTAAGCAGAGAAAGGGCAACGAAAAATTTGGTGAGTGCAAATTATATTATTATAAACGGATATTTTGTATAAATCGTTTACACAAAAATTTATAGAGGCATTTAAACATGCATATTATTAAATTATAAATAACTGGTTAGTAACCATTGCAACTATTCTCAATTTACACAAAATATTAGGAATGGATAGCACATATTTATTCGTTAATGATTTTATTCCTCAGAGATTATTTTAAGTGCAGTAATATTATTTTTCAATAAACAAATACGGTGATAATTTATCCGAATTATAGCTTTTTCCCTTGGTTTCTTAATATGTGAATCATTGCGGTTTTCTAAGTGTGAGGAAATTTCAAAATATCAAAGACCCGGTAAAAATGTTCTTAAGTTAATAGATGATATTTTTTTAAAGTTCTGTGGTTACTGTGTTATCTAATTTATCTACATATACTGTAACGATTTTACTTTTTAATTTTGCAATAAAATACAGAATTATTTTATTGTTATTTATCAGTTTTGATTTCTTTTGATTGATTTCTTGAAATATTAAAACTTCAAGAAACCAGAATGTCTCGTTATGTATTGAATTGAACAAAGTCAAAAATTTCCAAATCAAGCTAAATATTTATTTTAAATTATACCAATTAGCAAATTTTGTTCATGAATAAAGACAGTAGAGTTTGTTTTTATTTTTTTATTTAATTAATATTTGTGTTAAATTAAAATCTAATTAATTACTAGAAATGCTTTAAAAACCAGTTCTAATTTCATCGATATGAATGATTGCCGTTTAGGAACTTATACCCATTTTTATTTTATTATAATATTCCTTAAAAATCAAAGAGTAACATTCCTACTATTATCTATTTCGGAAGAATACCAAAAATTTTACGAATATTAATGGTAAACTCAACACGCCACGTGCGATCTCTTATACTCCCACCTCTCAAACAAAAAAAGTTGACTATCTCAAAACTCGCTCTTAAAAAAAATGGAATATGTCAAAACTTCAACTCTTATATTCACATATTAATTTATTTAAAATATGCTTACGAAATACAAAGACCGTGATTAATTGGACTCGAAAATATCGATGATTATAATATAATATAATAGTATCATACTTTATGACCTTTAATAAATGATATCATAAACCATTTAAAAGCATTTTAAATTGATGACATCATTAGATTAGCTGTTTGTTAAAATATGCCGTTTAATATATTATCATTTTTTATTTTAACCACCCAATTTCAATTATGATAACGCGATTTATTAACACACTTTGAATTAATTCACAAATATTCTTTCACGCCAAAACTAATCAAATTCTACATAGCGATTTATTATTATATGCTACATGTTATATTGGTGCGTGTCGTTTAATCATTGCGCTACCGAGTGTGGCATTTTTGAGGCGTTGATGTGTTAATTACAATATGATGAATGCGCTCCCCGCGGTTCGGAATTAATATACCGACGGGCAGATGCCCGACGGAGACAAGGATGGAAGAGCGTAAAAGGGAAATGGTGCGAAAGGTAAAGCTGTAGCGGTTCACACCTTTCGAATAGAGGCTCACGAATGAAAGGTGATTCCGCCTGCGGAGTGGGAGTGATACGAAAGTCGTTAAAAACGAATTGAAAAGAATGTTTTTGGCGGCGAGCCGAAAGGATTTGGTTATTTCAATCAATTCGGTAATTATTTTTCTATCCATTACATCATGCGTTAATTTGTAGATGGAGTAATAAATTTGTGTGATGTGATGCGGATTTCTAACCTCTGTTTCTATTATGAGCTATTTTAATATTTCAACTAACAGTTACTAATTACTTCAGCGTACAGTATTGTAATATCTCAATGACTTTATGCTTTAATAGCATTTTTAACTGAATTAAAAAATAAAATTAAAAAATTAGTTTTTGTTAATTTGTTTCTTAACACAAAATCAGACAAAACATGATCAGCGTAAAATGTTTAATGCGCTTTCTAAAAATATCTTAATTATTTTTTCAACTTCTTCATTTTAATTTTATTTACATACTAATAATTATTAATTATTTTTTTATGATACCATATTGTAATCTAAGTTATTGCCAATTAAATACACTATTTAAACTTATTTGTACATTTCTTTTGCATTTTTTTTACAACAGTTGGTCCATATGTAGTATTTTATAATTTTGTTAACAACAATTTTTACCTAAAGCTAAAGAGTTGTATAGTTTGCGAGAAATAGTAAAAATATCACAATATAATCTATTCAATAAAAATATTACATAAAATATTGAATTAAAATAATTCTGGAGCAAATTTTTTTCTGACATTTTCCATGTTCATATTCATTATTTTTACACAAAAATGAATACAAAATTACATTATTTTTATAATATGGCTTGACACATAATTTACTCCAATTAAATTATTATTTTACATTATAAATGCACACATAATAATAATAGTTTACAATATGTATAAAATACGTTTTATATCATTAATAAAATGTTAAAGCCTATGCTATTTATGTCACTATAATTTTAAGCTATTTTTACTAAAAATTAGTTATAAAACTATATGTTCTATTAAACTTCAAATAAATCACAATGTTCAAAAAAACATAATAAGTGAAATAGCTGCTTTTTAAAACTGTTATTTTATGCAAATAACAAAGACACAATTGACGACAGGAATGTGTTAAGAAAATGTGTGATGAATAAAAATATTTAATGCTATGCATTTTCTTCTAGCAAAAATGTGCTCTTTTTAATTTAAAAAAATATTGAAATGCTTTTTTCTACCGTTAAATAAACTGTAGTTGTAGATTTAACTGCAGTTTTTTTGTTAAAAACAGAAAATGTAAAACTAACATATTTATATAATTTTTAATATATTAGTCTGTATTTTTACTATACATTATAAAAATACAAGTCAATTTTTAGTGTCAAATTCTTGCCTTAGAATATCCATATAATATAAAATTATGTTTTCAAAATCCATTATTAAAAAATGATATTATTAAATTCATTAAAATGTTCATAACAATACAAATTCTTACAATAAACAAAACCCATGTTATCCACAATATCATTACATCATCTAAAAATTCCCTAAGCATATTTCTTGATTTTACTTTTCTTATGGTCAAAAATAAAATAAATAGCAAATTTAGAAAAAATTAAATATCTGGAAATTACGTTTATGTTTTTACATATATATGGCAAAACATTATTACTTTTGCTAATAAAGTTTTGTAAATAAACCACTATAAATTTTATTTTTTTATTATTTATTTGTAATAGCTCAAAATATTACATACAAGTCTTTATAACTAACATATTTCTTTGAAATATCTCCGCAATGCAATACACAAATTTTTAGTTTAGTTTAGCTCTTGAAGATTTAATGTGACTGCTTGATTAAACCAGATATGGTGGTTGATGTGGAAGTGACTGATTTTCTATAGGATTTGAATGTATTGTCTGTGTTGTTTGGGCGTGAGCTCCACTGAATGCGAGTTCATTCTGAACTGTTGTGTATTTAAAATCGAAATCAAAATGATAATTAATAAGCTAAAATTAAAATTTCAAACGAAAGTTATTTATTTTGCATCCTAATGACTATATATAATCGTGAACGTATGATTTATGGCGCACTGGAATTTATGTTTTTAAATATATGCTTAGATTTTATATGTTTTACTATAAGTTTTCATCCATAGTTGCATAAATGCAATTATTTTGCAATTTGTACGATCATGTTGCTCGAAAACAGTAGGTGTCTAACCCATTACGAATTAAATTTACGAGCATTATTTTCGTGAAATATATTGCTTGGTACTTTGTTTAGTGCTCTTTTTAATCAAAACATCAAAACTTTCGTTTTTGGTTGCCAAAATCTAGCAGCAATGGATTTTTTACGTTTGCTCTGAATTCCTGACGTTAAGCTGGAACAGTAGATAATCTTTGCTTGTCTGAAGTTAAGTCGGTCTCTTCTTGGTTGTATTCCAAGTTAGAGTGGCCTTGAACTTTGATGTAGATATCTAAGAGGAAGTGACTTCTGGTTAACCACTTTGCTGTATTTATTGATTTTTTCTCGAGACGATGGATATAATAATTTTTTCTAATTTATGGCGCATATTTTATGCCTTAATCCGTCAAGAAATTTCCCACGGTGTCTTTTTTTCTTAAACGTGTCAAACTGGCCGAATTTATGATTGTTATTATAAGTTAATAAATCTAATTGTGAATGAAGGAGTTGTATGATTGATAAACTTGACAGTTCATTGTTTAACACTCCTTTTTTCCAGGACTTTAAAACGCCGTTTTTTTAATGTAAGAGATTTTAAAAATATGAATTTTAATGACCTCTTTTGAATTCTTATATAAGCTAAATGCAATGCGATGATCATGTTTGTTTGCTATATTTTATATAAAATAATGTTATTCAATGTAACATTCAAGCTAATTGCTTTTTTCTATATCATAAAAACTTTGTATTTTAGTTATTCTATAAGTCATTTTTGTATCTGCTTCAATTTTTCGATTGAACAAGAATCGTAATTTTCGATTTTTTTGCTAGTTTATATCGTGACAAATCTCTGGTACTGAAAAAGTGTTTTTGCTTAGATAAACCAATATTTATTTCATACATAACAATATTATAAAATATCATTTCTTGCAAATTATCTATGGCATAAAAAAAGATCGGCTTCCTTTTTGACAATTAACACTCGTTATGCCGTGTTGTCAGGTTGTTTGTAAGGAGTAAATTCTTTAGATGGTTATAAGGCGTGTTGGAATGTGACGCGTTCGGGAACAAACCCATTAACATCCCGTGCGTCAGAACAACAACCTTAAATGCTAACCACCCTATAAATCTTGACCCAATAAAGCCCACCACTGCCTTAAATATTATTAACGCGTGACACAGCTTTGATCTGTGATCAATTTATTAAAAAAAATTAAAAGTCTAACTATATATATATATTAATATTAATAAGCCTTTCACTTAATATGTAGATCAGTCGTTTTTAATTATTAAAAACATAATTAAAGATGTGGTGATGCATTATGCGATATGCGTACACCCGCATATGTACACTACTAAAACAAAAATGCAATAAATTAATATAGTGGTGTTTAACATTTAGGTAATATGCAATAAATCTAATAAAAATGAGCTACACGCACACGTGAAAACACAATATAAATTAACATGTCGTATAAAGTTATCATCGGACATTATATACATACATATGTATATACATTTTTTTATTCACAATAGGAAGTCTACGCCCCATGATATTTTGTTTAACACAATAAAAATAAATTACTTAACGAATTAGACGAGTCATATATCATTGGACTCGGATGGGTTAAATAGTTTTTTTTTTCTTTCGGTGCTGTAAAACTTTTCTTTCTCCTGTTGTTTTATTTTTTATGTGGATGTCAGCTCGCTGTTTTGTTTATTTCACACGATATAAATTTTTGGGTGCGTCTGTTTCTTTGTGGTGCGAAAGCAAAATTAATACGTCTTGACGAGTACAGTGAAGGCGAGTGAACATATTTATATAATTAAAATTTTTGGCCACGAAGAAAAGCAAACTGATGTTAAAAATATATAGAAAATATAATTAATAGACTAATAGTAACTGCACATTTGATTCAGTAAATAAATAAAATAGTATATACAAATTAGTTTCCTAACTCACATCTAACAAACTCTAAGGAGATAGTTCTGGATAATTAAGGGTAGAGAAAGATATGTATTTTGTAAAGAAAATATATATAGCGCAATGGATAAATTATATTTTTATTCAATTCATGCTTATTCTTTATATATTTTCTTCTAATAACAAAAAAAATAAATGGGAAACAACTACACCTATACATTTCTCAGAGAATTTTGTACAGCTCAGTATTTAAGTCACCGAGATTCCAATTCGAATACCGAATACGTTTTTTTTTTTTATTATAACTTATAACTATTCGTTAATATTTGTAATGGTATATTTTGAAAATTTTAATGTCTAGATGAGTATTACCCTAAATCTAAAAACATAGTTAAACAACATAGGTATTCAACTTTGTTCTCCGATGTCTATTGCCCATTTTGCGATTCTTTATTTTACAAATTAAATTTTCTTATTTTGTAGTTATTTATGACAGTCACAACTCAGCTAAATGCCAAAAATAATGAAGAAGAAAAAATATCTTGAAATATCGTAATTCCAAAAATTACTTATTTCCAATTTAATATTATGCATCTGTAGATTTTCTCAATTAATGGTTTTATTTTTCTTTAATTAAATCTCTTTTAAATCAAGACTATTTAAATGTTTTAAGCATACCAAGTTGTAATTACTGTAGCCCATTATTGACAATATAACTCACATCAACAGTAAATGAATGAGTATTTTCGGTAGTAGTAATAATTAAAATAAAACTTAAAGCAACGAATGTTTACAAACAGAAAATTGGCGTTATTCACAATAATAATTATCCATTTTTTGCGACATATGTCGTGAAAGGGTAGCGACAATATGGAAAGTCTTGTAATTACTTCTAAGATGAATGGACTAAATGAAAATAATCCTCACAAATTAGGGAGCAACAAGGAGTATTTTTAAAGTACATTCACACGGTGTCTATTCGTCGGTGAACCTTCCGTCCGTGAACTTGTCAAAAACGTATTCGCCACGGTTTCGATTAAAAAGAATCGGCGGTCACGAGCGGCCAGTGATCGCCAACCCCCCGGCGTGCGGGTCCCGTTCGCCGACACAACGCACTGCCTCTTATGATCTTATTTATTCTTTTTCATTAGACATTTAATACAGATGGCTTCCAGCCGAGGTGTTAGCAAGATTTATATCTCGGCTAATATATCTAGAGATGAACCCATTTTACATGCGCCGTGCGCTCACGATTTTTTTCTTATTTATTACACCAACGCCAACTAGACTTTGATGTCTTCATTTTGAATATGTATAGTTTTTTATCATATTGAGTTATGAAAAAATATTATAATTGAATTTGTGAAAAACAAATTGATAAAAAATATCTCATCTGACTCAGCTGTCATTTATGAGTACGTACACAGCCGACCTTAGGTCAAAAAAAAAACTAGCTTACCTACTTACTTCAAATTCTAGTCCCCTTTGTAATATACTCTTGAGTTAACGCACTTCACTAATGGAAATAATTCAAATGTATTTTGGGAACTTATCGGGCGTTACATCACATTGGTATTGATCTTTCTGCGTCCTAAAACCCTGACATGAACTAAAAAATATAATAAAATAATTGCGACATTAAAAGATGATCTGATATAATATTTTCAGACAAGCATTGAGCTGAATACAGCACAGATTTTTTTTTAAATAAATACAAATATATCAGGATTGATAATTATGTAATTTAACTATAAGGTTGTTAAAAAAGAATTTATAGATTTGTTCCACTTTTGGGTGAAAATGATTTAACAATGTCATTTTATACCTTTAATCGAAATACGCCCAAAAAAATTCTATCTCCAAAATCTTTTATTTAACACTACACACTTGCGATATTGTTTTATTTTCCTATTTTAAAGTTGTATATGGAGTTAGCAATTTTACTCTATAAGCCATCGATGTGTATTTATGTATTTTTTTGATAAAACTGGGAGCTGAAAACAGTCACATAAAAATAAAGTAATACAATTATAACATAAATCGTCAGGCCATGGTTTCATTCTAGCTGGTATGCTTAAAAGTAATTAGGATCTTATCACACATCCGCCGTTGCTTGCTATTGACATATCGTTAAAAACAACTAATACTTTCCCGGATGTATGGAAAATCACGAGTGACTCTCATACATAAAAACGGAAACAAATCTATTTTAGAGAATTATAAGCCAGTGTGGATTTAATCAGCACCGAAAATTAATATATTTTTTTTAACCATACTTTTTAAATTTTCGCTGATGTATTTTAATATAGGAATCACAAGGCTTTTGAATACATTTGCAGATCAGGAATTCCTCATGGATCTAAACTCGGTCCATTACTGTTTTTTTCTGCTTATTAATTTTCTAAATTCTTACTATTCACTATAAATAACCATAAAGTACTCCTTAAAATATAAAAAACTTGAATTTTATGTTAAAAATTCATGTGCATGCTCATCCGCTTATAGACTACCATTTATAGATTTATATAAATCTACCATTTATAGATTTATATCCGCTTATAAACTACCACTTAAATTTTACTATAAAATGGATAAGTGGTAACTGATTTAAGTTTATATCTTAAAAGGACTACAGATTCCATCAGCATACAAAAAACATTTCCAATAAAGCTTCAAAGATGTTGGAATTTGTCATGCGATACGCGTATCTCTAGCTTAGTTGACAAATAATGCAACCAATTCACATGCTATAACCTTTATATGAAAGATCTTGGAAAATATATTTAGTGTATTTTATGAAATAGTGGAAATGTCTCTCTATTAACTTTTTCTAGAACCCATAGGTTCAATATGTCAGAACATTTTTACTGCATATATATGAATACACATTTATTCAGATTAATCACCACGTCAAAGTAAAAAGTGATTGTTTTATATATATATATGGATTGTAGATTGATGATTTATTATCATCAACGCCAATGGCTGAATTCATTTTCTGCTTTCATAGAACGTTAATATTAATTATTAGTATGAATAATTTAGTAGAAGTTTAGATTACACCAGACAGTTAGTCTGATTGTTCAAAGACGGTTCCGGTCGGTCTGTTCAGATCTCAGTTCAATAAAGCCATAAATCAATCTGTGCTAAATCGATGCTCCGTTTGAACCGGCACATATGCAATTGATAGCTCTTATCAGGGTCGCGCCGGAAGGTGGGTTATCACAGGGCCGCAAGTGTTGTTTATATTGTTTGATTGATATGTCTTTGTCTTTTTTGTGAATGAAAAACTGGGACGAGTGACGGCGGAAGCGATAGAGACCGATACCCTTCCTGTTTATACGTAAAACGAGTTCAATTGATTGTATTTTTATATGGTCGTAATCGTCGTTGACGCAATTGTGAAAAACAAATTTGGTCCCAATAGATATTTTAAGATGTTTATTTAATAACTGTAATTTATAAAACAGCGTTAGATTGAGATCTTGTAATCAAATTTCTAAATTAAATTGATGGGCCATGGACGGGTTGTGGATAAATTGAACCTTTTTAATTCGTATTATATTTTAAGCCCGTATGGATAAACGAATTAAACATAGATATAAAATTGCCTGAGCATATCTTATCTTTAAATTTCGTGTGCTCTGAATCTTTAGCTAAGATTTGTGATGAGATTTTGATTATTTTTTGTTTTAATCATGGAAAAAAATAATATTTAATAATAATTTTTTTTTTGCATTTAAGGACGAATCAGATTCCTAGTTTTTTAATAAATATTCCGGCCGTAGAAACAGTAATCATAATATATTTAATTCATAAATCAGAAACTATCATAAATAAGTAATTTGTCTTTCCTTTATTCGATTCATTAATTGTTCCTAAAGCCCAATACTTAAAAATAAAATTTGCTTGCTTAATTCGTCAAGCATGAATTTCAAGTTATGTAAGCTGTATATAGGTATATATCTTCACGGCATAAAGATTTTACTGCTCTTTTTATTGGTAGTAATGAAGATATTATATTATACACAACATTTAATTCACTATATTCGACTGTCATGCTTGATTTTATATTTATTAGATACTCTTTAATCGTTTTAGATTTATTAGCAAAGTTTTGAAATCTCAAAACTCATTTTCAAAGTATTATTTTACGTGTCTCTGTATTCTGTAATTACTGGTAATCACCGCGACATTATTTTAAGCGATTTACCGGTTAAAATGCAGTAAATATACACATTAAGAAATTTCTAATGTTTTATTATATTGCATATGGATAACACAATAGGATTAATAAATCTTAAATGCTTTCAATTCTTACAGCATTTTTTTTTTTAATTTGTATTTTGATTTTCCTTTAAGTAAAATATTTTTATTCGTATTCTTCAATATGTAACTACAAATTTTGCATTATTATTCTAATTCTAAAATAGGAAAGCCTCTTAATTAAAATAAAATTTATAATATTGACGTCTTTTTCAATCTGTAGATATGTAGATATGACTTAATATTTAAGAAATCAGTTGGACCTTCTTATTAGTTACATATATGAGAATCTGCAACACGATCGACTAATGATATAAGTTGCTGACTATTGATCTGAAAGACCTAGGCTTGAATCGCATAAATTTAATAGGGTCTGGAATTATTTTATAATTATAATTCCGATCTATCATCACAGATTAAGTGCTCCTAGATTTTCCTAATTTCACGGATGAATATTGTGATGACTTATTAACCGCTTATTTTTAGATTTTCAAAGATGGAATTATGTATTATGAATTATTATTTTGATTGCTCAATTTTATTATTATTATATTAGTGTTTTTAAATGTAAATGTTCTTAAAAAATATTTTTATTATTTACATAAAGAAAACAATATCGTTTTTTTTAACTTAATGTTTTAGGCATGAAATGGTTAAAATCTAACTAATTCGTAAATATTACTTATTGATTTTTTTCTAATATTAAGCTACGTAGAGAATACCTACTTTTATTATTAAATTTACTTTTAATATTATCTTCTCCAAAGCAAATATTCTGACAAATAGTTTTTTTTAAATATCATTGCAAGAATGCAGATGACTACTTTTGAATTTAAACAACTCATATTTTATATATCTAATTATGCAATTCACGAAATCAAAGTCGTGATCGTTGTTTAAACATTTATTAGGTGTCTGGAAAATTATAGCGTTGAGCCGCGCGCTTGTTGGACGTTAAACATTTTTTCTTGACCGTAACTGTCATATTTACTACTTGGTCTTAACAACTGACTCTGTGATTAATCTTTTAATTCTACAAAATGTTTTCTACATGTATATTATTATTTTTAACACACATTATAACATTCAATGCCGGAATTTTCATCTTGCACTTTAAATATATTGTAATAGTATTTAAAATCAGCTTGTAGTTTGTGTTTTTAAATGCTTTATATGTATCTGAAAGATATGATAATTCTGTTATTGAAAGCTTATATTATATCATTTATAATTTAAGATTGTTATATCGTAGTCTAAGGTTGGCAAAATTGCGGCTCGCGGGCCGCATGCGGTCCACAGTAAACTTTTTGGCAAGCCTAAAAATCTCAAGTTATTCCCATGTCAAGGATATTAAGCGCTTCAAACAAAAAATATCATTTCAGCTTTTTTTCTTTTACAGTTGCTGATGGGAGCTAAAAAAACAGGTTACTCCTCAGACATTTCCGATGTAGCCCTTTTTAGCTTTCACCAGCATTCCTAATCAAACAAAAATGTTCAAAGTAATTTTTTTATTATTTTATTTTTTGCGGCTCGCATAAAATTAAATTTTATATTTTTTGGCCCTTAAAAATGCGCTATTATTGAAAACTGGCTCTAGCTGCAAAATCATCTATTGAACATAAATTAAAATACACACAATAATTTATAATTCATTATACATATACTTATATTCAAATAATCATTATGTTATTTGACTTAAATAATACAGATATATCCCCGTTGTAACGTATTAGGTCTACGCTTTTCAGGTTACAACGGAAAATTAAAATAAAACAAAAAATAATAAAGCATACGAAGAAATATATTATTTAAAATTAAATATGAGTTGCTTATAATTATTTTAAAATTAATAGAGGATAATTATAATAATCACTCCGATATCTGCTTAATTATTCTCTAATTGTAAATATTGTTGGATACATCTGACTCTAAACTTTAATTTGACCGAAGTTTTGACCAATACCTAAACAAAGGCAAGTGATTAGCGTTTTTTTAATCAAATACATGTTGGTGTTATGTCATTATTAAAGCAATTTAGCTATATGAATAAGGTTCGCTGATTGTGAGTTGTTATTATTATCATATTAATATAAATAATCATTAATCAAAAGCAGTTCATTAATTTTTCATATTTGAGATAAAATGCCGTTAAATTCAATTAAAACAAACATTACATTTCCATTTACCAACTAATTAAAACGATCGACTGTAATAAATTGTACATTAAAATTAATAATATAAAAAAATCATAACACCGATAAAAAATATTGTAACATTATGCAAATATTATATCACCGACGCATATATTATTTTCACAATCCATTCATACGCTCTTATCTCATTTTTTCACTCGGAGACAAATCAATTGAGTTGAAAAAAATATCAGTAGCGGCTCGTTCTATAAAAAAAAAAAACTATAATTTATCGCCTTCGGGCAATGATGAATACATAACGCATTTGCAAGACGGAATGATTGATGTCATGTTTCACACTCAGCGAAAGGTTTTGGTGCTTGTTTTTACTGGTTCTGCTAATTTTGCCGACTGTCAAATGTTTTTTCGTGCTTGGCTAATTGGTAATTCGATAAATCAGCGTCTCTAAAAATTTCACTTGCCGAAACGTAACTAATCGATTTTTTTCATCTACGCCACTGGATTTTGTGTTGTTTTAGCAGGCGATAACCCCTTCGGCCCCCGCTACGATTAAGCGATATTGACTCGTTATTCATCGGTCATAAAACGATGGGTAATAAAAATAATTATGAGTGTCTGAATGAACAAAGCTGATATGTAATTGCCACTAAATTATTAAGCGATAATTCACATGAATGTAAACAATTAATTTTGTTTTATCTTTATTGTGCAGCGCATGAATCGAATTGGGTTATTAAACATATTGAAAACCATTAAATTATTTATTTATAATTTACTTCAAGATTCGTATCGCACATGGAAAATTATATCGAATTTTCCAAGTACTACCATAAATATTTAAATATGAAAGTGTCTCCACCACTGTCCAGATTATTACTATCTCCCTCTGCCTCTTTTTAGCTGCCAACTATAACTAATGTCTCCAGATTATCATGTCCTATAAGAATTACATTATATTATAGAAGCATCCGCATTAGATAATGATTTAATTTGCAAAGTTAGCTAAGGGGAATAATTAAATGTCAATTAAAACTCAAAAAACAAAAAAGTCCTGGATTTGATACATCAGATAACACGTTGATTCAACACCTTACTGGAATTTGCATTAATTACTTAACAAACATCTCCAACGCTTGTTTATTTTTTGTGTATTTTCCAACCATTTGGAAAAACATTAAAATTCATTCAATTAAAAAATATTGTTCTATTATAGATTTTCCTGTTCTGAATCCACATTGGTATTTTACTACTATTTTTTCTCCATGTGTTTACATACGGTACGCTATAATAATTTATATTATTTATATGTTGAATTTAATATATTTATACCTCTGTAATTTGAACAAATTAATGTGTAACGCTTCATATGTATTGAACGTTTTATTATTTTATTCTATTCAGAGGGTATGATTTCATGTTGGCAAATATTTTTAATAATTTTGTGTATTTGTTGCAAAAAATTTTCTGCATAAAAGTTGTCTGTAATTTAAGACATTATTTGAAAGAAACATTATCACTGAGATCAGGGCCTCAAAAACTGATGGTTTTTTGCAGGCAGATATTTACAAATACATCAGTTTATTATTATACATTTATATTTACAGTCATAATACGTTCTTGCAATACTACAGTTGTTCATCTCAGAGGCAATTTACATTATATTATTATTGTATATAGAACTATCATGTAGTTAATAATTCATTCGCTGTCTTTTGTCATTTTGTTTCGTGCAGCCGGAAGGCTCTCGCTTGGTAGTAATCTGATTTATTTTATATTAAGGGCTTCTTAATAATATACCGCCGCTTGATTTAGCCGTAGCGCTGCGTGATGAATGAAGAATTTATAATACGTCCTGATGATGAATGATGGCGATGACGAAAGTGCTAAAGAAAAACGGAATAGTTTCGTTCGGAAGCTGTGAACTCGTGCTAGTAGTGCGTTCTCTCGCGCTTGGCGGAAGATAATTGAATATTAGATTGCTTTTAGTTTATATTTAAAACTGCCTAAAATAATCTTGTAGAATATACTATATTTTATATACATTATATTTTCCTATTATCTATAACAAATTTCTCAGTCTCACCTATCTCGGTGAGATCTTAGTTTCTGATGGCGCATACAGGACAAGGGTGGAGCCCTGAAGCAAGTCAATAGCTGTTCCTATAAAACGCTTTTTAAGCTTAAAGCTTTTTATCTTATATATTGTTAGATAAACTGGACGATATTAATAGTTCTCTCAATTGGCCTTATCTCAGCTTTATTCGACCAATCTTAGTTGATTTTCTGACATTCTACTCTTACAAGAATTCTCTTTTACGTTTTGAATATTTGCGTAAACCCAACACGTGTTAGGCTTACAGTAAATATCTAGTTTAATAGTTAGTTGAGGGCGCCAAAAAAGATATTTAGCATTATATCACTTATCCGTTTAATGCATGTGCGTAGATAAAATAGACTCACCACTTTAATGCATGTGCGTAGATAAAATAGACTCATTAGTTTATATTCCTCTTTGATTATTACAAATGCATATTATTCGCAAATCGAATAATTGCATTGTCGCTAGAATTAACATAATTTATTTTAAATAACTTTGTGATTCACATTATTTGATAAAAAAACTATCATATTTTTTTTTCCCAACAAAATATTGTCCTATATTGTAATGGTTACATAATAAGTAATTTTAACGTTATAGAAACAAGAGATCGTATTTATAAGTAAATTAGTTTTAAGATGGTTTTATGATTATTTATAGAAGAGAAAGCAAAAAGTTAAAATAAATTATGCTTATTCCAAAGAGAAAATAATATTTCACGGTGTGCCACAAGGATCTCAATTAGGACCATTTTTATTAAAAAATGTTTGTTATTAAACACATGAAAAAATGTAAAATACATCTGTTTGCAGACGATGTTTTACTTTATTGCATAGGTACTAATGATAAAAAAAGTTGTAGATAACTTAAATAACGAATTAAGAACACTATAAAAATAATGTACTTAGCTAAAGCTAAATAAATAATAATTAGTAGGTTGCTTACAATCTGAAAAATTTGCCTCCACCTGCTGATTATGTTTTATCTAATCTAAAGTATTAGTAAAAAAATAGCAAAAAAAACTGTACGTGTGCCTGGACAAAATTACCCATTGTGAACGCTTAAAAAGTCTCAAAAATAACAATTAGTGTTTAATAGTAAATATAAATCCGTTGACATGGCGATGGATTAAAACAAACGGTACTATTAGCCACCAATAAATTTCAAAGTGAGAGCGAAAGTTCACCGCTGAAATCACTGGTTCAATACCACATAGTAGATTGAGATGCTTTCCACAATGTACCTGCTGGTGAATAATACTGGCAATGATCAATGCAGACTATTCATAAGAACTAATTCTTCTGTCGCTTCAAATATAACATTGACTCCTCAAATAAACAATGTGTTGCAATCCAGTAATTAACTGTTTGCAGAAATCTTTAAAAATAGATACCTACTTTTTAACCTAACCCTTTAATTATAAAAAAAATTCGCAAACTGTATATATTTTAATTTTACAGCTCTTTTATGATGCCTTTTTTTCAAGTTTCAAATATTTTTCAACTGTTGGTAGTATGGAACTTTTACCCACTAAAACTCCCATTGCACCTTCTTGGGGTTGCTGCTTTGCCACATTTATGACTTTTCTAGCACCTTAATGATTTAGGCTATTTGGCCATTTTATTGCACAGTGCGAGGCAAATTCGCTCCGCTTCTTCTGTTGCATTGGAAAAACCTAAATTAAGCAAAAGTGCCGAAAGTCTACAAAGCTTAAAACCACTAGGTAAGGCCGAAAAAATATACTTAAAAATCATTTTCTTTGTTATTTAATTGCCTATTGATGTTACTCACAATGTGCTCAACCCTTCTATCATCTGTTCTCACTGAAACTGATTGAAATAAATATATTTTTCCGGAACACATTATTTTGGCTGCAATAGTCAAAGATTACTTAATAAATTAACCGTCGGTAATTCAATAGATTTTTTTCTACGTAATATTCTTGCCTAATATTTTTTTTCTCCAATCAGTAGAACAAATTAATATATTTTTAATGTTATTTGTATATACGTGTAATGAGATATATATTTAATCTTAGTAAATTAAAAAGTAAAGGTTGAATATTTTTAGGCTTTTTCTCCAATTCTACTATTATAGTGTTTCAGATATAAAATACAATAGTTATTATCCTCCAAATATAATACTTCGGGTTGCAAAATAAATATTATTATTATTGTCTACGCAGTGCCTTTTAGGTTTTTAATGGCAATAAAGAATTTTCAATAATTTTATAAGGAAAGCCAATCAGCTGCGCCTTTGACATGCATTACGTCACGTGCATGATGCGTTCTCATGCGCCTGGCATCCGAAAATGGCGTCGGTCATTGGTCACACAAGTGAGTGGCGAAATGCATTCGGCGTGCAATCAGCCGTGGAGAATTACCGAGGCAGTCCATCATCGGGAGGGCCGCCTCCAGCGCCTCTGACAGGATAAATCACCGTGATTGATTAGGGGCCGACGCAACCTCTTTTTGTGTTCTAACAAACGAACCGATACACCTTTTTAGATGTACGAGCGGAACATAATTTGCCAAAGCACAAATATTTCATACTCAAGTACTTCGAGATGATGTGAGGGATTCAGAAGATATGTTCAAAGAGCGACGTGTGTTTCTTTAAAAAAAACAGGATACAGCAGAATAACTAGATTATGAAATATAACTTGTTTCTCTGTCACTCCCTGTGTACACCTGATATTATTTACTTGCTTACTTAGATGTAGCTTGAAATATAACTTAAAGACTGATTGGAGGCGATTTAGAAGCATAGTAGAGTCTTGAATATAAATTGGACCGGGTAATTAAAGATATAAGTAGATGTTAAATAAATAAAAAATCCATTAGTCGGCTTATTAAAAGTTCTAAGAATTATTATACGATTATCAAATTAAAATGCGATACTTTCAACCCTTCCTCATTTTATTATTCATACATCGGTATATATTAAATATTTGTGTGCAATAAATTGTGTATCAAACAGCTGTATTTGTTGCATATGTCATCACACCCCTCAATCATTAATCCCAAAATAACAATAATAAGTATAAGACAAAAAATATTTATAACCTCAGCATGAATTTCCAGTTATATTATACTATGTTGAATTTGTGTTTCATCAGAAAACGATTGGATTTATAAGCCCATTCATATATTTTTCACTAATCTGTTAACATGTTGACCGTTTATTTTGTTTTTTATTTCAAAATGGCGACGATGAAGAGACCAAAAATAGAACGATTCCATTTGAGTGGAAAGAATCCGGGTCCATTTTTGCGCGATTTGATTTAAGTCCCGGATTGGGCGCGTTCACATATTTATTTGTCCCCGTATTTATTTCCTCGTCGGCCAGCCGAGAGCTCGCACAGATAAATCATCTGTGATTTACTTTTATTCAGTTGGCAATACCGCCGGGATGCGAGAAAAAAACGGCAGTAGCGCCACGCGGAGGGGCGTAATTATTTAACGCATCATTCAAATTTATCAGTAACAAGCCTATATTATTAATTAACGTACTCTGGTGTGTCACATGGATTAAATATCGATTCAATGCGGTTTCTTAAATGGTAGTTGTTCACTGGTATGAATTGAAATACACCCGATACTTAAATAACAACATTAGAGAGCCTGGAATCGAACCATTATAATGTCAAAATAATTAGATAAAATGAATCAGAGCAACCCAGAGAAAACTTGTGAACCATTTGGGCGATACTTTATGTTATAATATATATTCTGATGTATAATAAAAACATATGGAATATATCATACAAATCGAATCGTGTCACTTTTATATAAATTGAAAAAAATGGTACATAAAAATAATTACTTCTGCTTGAATACCTGCATAAAACATTGTGTTTGTTATGTATTTTTTTCATTACTAAATATTGTACTCTACGCCACTGGTAGAGACTACAAATCACTGCAAACACAGCGACAAATGTAATTTAAAAATCCTCGCTCGGATCGGCCACTCCTCCCTCTTCTTCGTCCTTCCCGCTGCTGTAACGGCTTCCACAAATAATGGTGTTTATCGACCGCGAAAGCCTTATATAGCTATTATAAAACGACTATAGGCACGCCTATTATTATTCAATCGCAACTAACCACTGATCGAGAGCAATTCTTGCGATAAAAATTTAGGGTCGCGTGTATTCGTACTACGAGAAAATTTGAAACTTGGTGTGGCCCTATATAAAAAATGGCATTTTTTTCAAAATTGCATGAATCTTGCAAGTCAACTTGTGATCTTTGGGTTATCTCTCAAAAATAAAAATATGACGTCGCCGACACGATTTTATTGCTTTTGACGTGGATTTTTTACTTCTGCGAAGGGATAATTGTTGGTCAAAATTCGGTTTAGATGTGCCTTATTTGATTCTCATTTATTGTAAGTCATAATATTATTATAAATAGTCTTCATAGGAACGCTAAATAACCGAGCGTTTTGACCTGCTCGCTTGGAGGCGATATTTAAGCTAAAAGTCAGTTGACATATTCTTGCCTTGAAGTCTAAATATTATTGTTTCCATGGGCATTTCCGTCAAATAAAAACATAGTCGAATCATAATCATAGCGACAAATAATATCTAACTACAGATGTTGATGTTTATATATTTTATAAATAACACATTTTCAGTATGTACGAAATTGGACAAATATAATCTGCAATCGTAATATAAATATAAATCCATCCTTTGGGATGATATTTTTATAAAAAAATAAAAATAAATCTTCACCACCGTTATATTATTTTTATGACGCTTTAGTACTTATGCGTTTATAATGCGAAAGGGCTTTGTGGAACCCTATTGGAAGCGCATGTATCCGAGTGTATTTCACGCTATAGGACGGTCACGGGTTCTAGTCCCGCGGGAGCCGTAACTTACCGGGAAAGCGATTAAAAAAGCGCCTCTGGCGATGTGACAGCCGCCATTTCCGCTTTTGTTTTATGTATCATCACACACACATACTGATATTAGTGGCCACCAACACCTATATATCACTTTGGAAAATGGCATCTTTACGCCCCCGCCCCGACTTCTACTTTTTGGCATTAAAAACACGCTATTTTATAACGTAATTGCATTTTTTTGATAACGTAACAATGGAAAGCTTTAAGGTTATGAAAAGAAAAAAGCTATAAAAATATTTTTAAATCTAAAATTAAAAGTTTAATAAACATTTAACTGGAGTTTATAAATATTATGTGCTAAATTTGAGAATCGATATCTTTGGCTCTTCATTTTGACAGTTATTCATTAAAATCATTTCAAAAATTCGTATTATTTTTTAATATGAATTCCGTCGTGAAATCAATGCAACGCAGACAGATTAAAATGTCAACGACTTATGTGACTAATAAACGCACCGCACGGAGATGGTTTAAGAAAATTTAACCTTGCGATTTTAATCTTGAAAATGAGCCATGTAGGCGATCTGAGACCAAGATAGATAATAATAAGCTGAAAGCTGTGGTAGGAGTATATACATTTAAAACCGGCAAGGTTTGACATTACTATTTAAACAATTGTGAACCCTTTGAAATTAATTGGCAAGGTGAATGTGGCACGTGAGTTGAATTTCCAAAGTATTTTAAATCATACTTCATAATCACGCTTCAAACTATATCAAAAGATACTTGATTTCTTATATCGAGATCATAGCAACGAAAAATCTTGATACAAATCAATGGTTGGCAAAAGCCGGCCTGCGGGCCGAATCCGGCCCGCGACGATATTAAGATTTAATCGAATTATTAAATTTTATTTAAAATAATAGTTACAAAAGTTAATCAAAATAAATTTATTTAGTACGATATTATGCTACGTTGATAATATAAGTAAAGACATATAATATTTGAGTTGATAGAATTCAGAGCTTTTGCATATGTGTACCATAATTGTGACATAATCACATGAGAAGAAATGCTTCTTTTAGATTTCCCTCTAGCGATCTGTATAAAAGTTTTTCGATACAAATAGCAATCGTCAGTCATTTCATAACACTCATAGATTTAAAGTGGATTTCCATATGAAGCCTTTGGGATCAATTCTTCCCACCTCCTTTAGTTAATTTTTAACATATGAGAAAAACTTCTCATTTATTCATTAAATTACACTATGGATAAATAAAATCTAGTGTTGATATAAATTTTCACTGTAATCTCAGTAGTTTTGCTAAAAAAAGATAAATTATAATGAACTTGGGAGGTTTTGTTCTTAAGAATTATTAATATATTTGCGTTTTTCTGGTAATAAACAGTGTATAAATTGCAATTAAGGGATGACACAAAAATTTACCATACACACAATAATTATTGTGTTTAGTTTATTTAATTTTTTTCTTTGTTTGGTTTGACTTTTTTTTTCTTGTTTTTTTCTATTTTAGTTTTTTTTTAAGTTCTGTCCATTTGGAACATACATCAGTCTTTGGATTAGCTTTCTGTCCATTTGGAACATACATCAGTCTTTGGATTAGCAATCCCAATATTGAATTTTGTATTGAAGACCATTCTGAAATAGCTTACTTTCGCTATCATTTTCTTTCATTTTTATTTCTGCAATAGTAAGACTACAGTTTTCAAAGTCTGTATATTTTTTATATATTTTATTTTGTTGATGAATTTGGACGACTTTCTATCTCTTCGAGTTTCAAAAAGTGCATGGTCTTTGTCTTTGTATAATATCTTTTCAATATTCCTTCAACCCTTGCTTCCCTCACACGTAGAATATTTAAAAAGGTTTGCTTACACTGATTCCTTCGTTGTTTTATGAATTTATAAAATATTTTATACTCGTGCCTGTCATTGAGCGTCATCTTTGTACATTTTTTAACGTGCAATGTTTCAATATATAATATCCTATAATTTTTATAAGAACCCACACAGACTAATGTCAAAACATAAATTACATATTTGGTTCCTAAATAACAGTACAGTTCACATAATTTTCTTGTTATATAATTAGTACATAGATACTAAAACTAATTTTTGCCCTAATAAATTTTTAGTTGTCTTTAAATTGTAAATTAAAAAAAGCTTCTTGATCTTTCTGTACAATATATACATAGACAACTGATGAATCAAACCAAAATCTGCTTTCAAAAGAATATGGAGCCGTTAAATAAAAGGTGAGACATGAATGTTGCTATAAAAATATATGTGAATATCTCTTTACTATATGTTAATATAATATATAATACATACATAAACGATATGACCGTCGGCTCTGAATAGTAACACGTGAGTTTATATAGAGATTATAGAAAGCTTTATGAAATTAAAGTTGATCACGATATCACGTTTCGTGATCGTACACCGTGTTCCAAAAGTGATTGATCTTAACAAATGTGCACGTTGTTTAACATCGTAATAGCAATGATTAACGCAAATCGCCGAATGTTTGTTATAGAAATTGAATCGTAGATTGGTAGAACTTTTTTATTACATATAATTTTGAATCGTTTCTTAGGAACGAAGCATTCATAAAATAATTTGAGCTTTATTATTTATTATGAAAGAGTGTTATAATAAATAATATACATATATTCGATTTAATATAGAGGGTGATCTGGTGCATTTTATTTTATAATAAAATAAAATGCATTGATTTTGCAATATGTTTAACTTGACAAAAACGTCGCATTGCAATTAACTAGTACAATATCTGTTAAAAATTTGTTTATCCTATTTCTATATATAATCCCTAAAGGAATGAAGGACAAAATATCAGCGTTGTATCTCCTTGTCAAAGAGAATTAGAGCAAAAAGGGAACTTATTATTAACGGCACAAATAACTAAATAATGTGAGTGCCTTTTATCATAGTCGACCGTTACAAAAACATTATAAAATTGCCTGTATAACCGTTCTTTTAAATTCCATTGTTGCCGGATTTAAGCAAACCCAAAACAGATGCACCTGATAATAACTTAAAAATCAAAATGAAGCGATTTAGAATATAGAAACCTAAAATCATTCAGGATCATTTACAAGTAATATTTCTGGCATATTAAACTTGTTTACATTTTAACTTCTTGAGAATTTCCCTGACAACTACTTCGCTTCCGATTTAAAAATACAAGAAAGTTTTATCTGAACTAGCATTTAGCGAAGCCTACGCTCAATTCATACAGTTGCTCCCACTTCGATCGTCAGACTTGGCCCAGCCAAGCAGTCACGTTGAATCGCCAAGAGTTTAAATTGGTCCTTAAAATGACTTGTATAATACTACGATATCATAATATCCACGTATTACACAAATCGTACGGCCATATTTAACTGTTGTAATTTTAAAATAATTTATAATTATAACTACTATAAAAACAAACGCGAAGCATAATAGCGTAGTTTAATTATAAAGCCGTTATTTTGGTGTATCCTGTACAAATTTAATATTATGTATTGTAAATTTAAAAATCATGTCTTAGATAAGTGTGACACGAAACAAGGTCGTGCCTTTTTAGGCGGAGGAGCAGGGGCGGTCGGTAGATGAAATACAAATGTTGAATACAAATTCGGCTTTATATTAAGGGGGTGGTTTTCGCTTGGGCGTGATGCGACCTCTGCCGCCCCCGGGTTGAGTCATAAATCAAAATTCGCATTATTTAATATCGCCCGCTGTCAAAACGTCAGTCCAAAACTGAAATTGTATCGGATTGAAAGACATTGAATTAAGTCAGCGACCCTCCCCCCCCCCTTCCTCATCCCTCTAGGATACCTCTCGGCTCGGATTAATCTCGTAGCTTTACTCAAGGGGGTGGCTTTACACCACCTTGAACACACTGAAAGATGTCGAAGAATAATGTCCGTAGAATGTATTTATGTATCGATATCTTTTGACATATGTACGTGAGAAAACTTGTAAAGAGTTTTAATATATAATTGACTAAAGCGAGTATTTTGATTAAGTATTGGTTAATAATATTGTATATTAATGTACATTGATTTATTAGCATTATTCGTAAATTTATACACAATGTATTTTATTTGTGTGCGTCCATATATGCATTAGAAGCGCCGCTTCTTCTATTCAATAAAATTAATATCTCAAATTATTCAAGGAAATATTTTAACAGTAAAGGTATGGTAAAGTAATGATCAAATACACGATTTTATGAGGAGTGCGACAAAGTTACGTTCTGTCACCACTAATTTTTAATATTTAGTCTGAAACAGTTTTGCCTGAGGCGCTAAACTATGATGTACACCGAGTGTACTTGTCTCTTACCATGTAGAATTAAATATTTATATTTTATGATTTTCTTCGCGATACATGAATGAAATACGTAAAATTATCTCATTTCCATATGTATACTAACATATTAACTTACTACTCAAAAATCTCGGTTTGTTTTAAAATTATGGACATTAAAAAAAATAACTTCGTGTACAAATATAACGTTTAAAATTAAATAATGAAACGTGTTTTATAACATATTTATATAATAAAATATCATTAGTAGTGCATTTGAGATACATCAAGCAATATATTTTGCACCCTTTTTTAAGTGGAGTGCTATTTTTACATCTAATAAAAAGTCAGCACGTAGAAAGTATTCTAAGACAATCAATTAAAATAGTGAAAGTATTTTTTTTTAAATTGACATTGCTAGTCTTAAACTGTATAATAGTTAAACGCTTATAAAACAATGAGTTTTTTAACGAAAATAAATAACTATCCGCTCTTTAATTCTTCAATTATTTCATCTCTTTTTCCGAGTAAAAGCGTGATTAGTAAAAAAATAAACAAATCTGCGTTGAGCTGCAGCAGCAGTTTCCCCTTTTAAATACAATGCAAACCTCTGTCACGTCACGCGTACCTTAACGCAAATATCATTTGTATTAATTAGCCTTAGAATTTCTCTTTCCACATACTCTTCATATACGTATAAATAAATGTTAACTATACTTTACAATCAATTAGTATTTACCAGATTTATAGAGCTAGTCTGAATTGTCATAGAAAATATACTTAAAATATGTCTTGTAATTAAATTACAAAACTTGAGTTATTAATTAAATTATCGGTTTCCTATCTTATAGTGCTGTAGTTATTTTTTTTACTTGAAGTAAGCACACTTATTAAAATAGATTTAGTATCCATTCTAAATTCCATTTTTTCAAGTTTTTACAATAACATGAAACATAACTACTAGCATAATAATAATAATAAAACTTTAATATACTTTTGTTCCCACGACTTATAATTCCATTTCATTTTTATTATTTAATTGCGTTATAAAAACTAAAAGAATGACATAAATTACACTCACTTTTAATCTATTATATCTTAGATTCGTATCGGCACTATTTTACATCTCAGACGCCATTCGCGAAAGATCCACGTCCGATCGATCGATCTCACCCCGAGATCTACACAATATGATCATCACCCACATTTACGATCGGTCGTGGATCGTAATTTGTCGATTGTGTGTGGGAGCATAACCGATAATTTCAAACACTGATTTTATGGATCGCTCCTCAGTGGTATTTTTCGTTATCGCCGCGTAATTCCGTCCCTCGCATTTTGCCGCATCGAAACGGACATACTCAGATAAGCCACCGATAGCTGGACGATCATAAAGGGTTAAACGGTCGAAGGAAAATTAAATCAAATATTATAATCATGTATTCTAAAAATAATATTATACAATCATCAATATTTTTATTTAGTATTTTTAATTCAATATTAAATATTATAATGCTTTAATTTAGTTTAAGCGATGCTTAATAGCAAAAGTGGCGCTTAGGCCCTTCTTTCATTGTCTATTCGTTATCTAAAATCAAACATCGGTTCAGCTAATAATGTTTTGATATTTTTATTAACCTTACATCGGGAGGGTTAGAATGCTATAATGACTCAATTATCTCTTTAGACGGAGTTTATTTTTTTTTTGCTTTACGTTATATTCCCTTATCCATCTTATATAATATAATAATTCATATCTCGGCTTATAGATCCGGCGCGAGCTAAGCGATTGGATGTTTTATGGCCTGCAGGGGCTCTCAATCGATTTTATATTTGTAAAAATATTAAATTTGATCATACTTATTTTTTATATTTTTATTCATAAGCATATTTATACTATACAATATTTTATATTGGAGTTGCGTCAAATTAGTTGCGAAAATCTTGCTAAAATTGGCATTCAACTAATATATTTTTGATTTTTTTGACGTGATCAATAAACGATAATGCGTATGCAAATAGTAATTATCGACGGTATTTATTAGTAATTTTTAACAAATGCACTAAAAAATGGTAGACCTTACTTTAACAAAAACAAGGGTTGGTGTATAATATTACTATCTAACAGGAACGTAGCACGGCTTACCTATATTACTCAAAAAAGGACCTACCGACGTAACCGAAAATCTACTATCGAAGCATATACTTCAATCTGTTTCTGTAATTTTCACATGCTAATTATTAATATCACACGGTTTGGTATTGTCACTATTTCTTGAGATTAGTAAGTTACTTTGGTCTACTGTGATATTTTGATAATATATTTTTTCTTATTTTTTTTAATTAAAAATCTATTATTCACTGTTTTAGCCGGTTTGATTGTCTCCTTATATATTGAACTATGAAAAATGGTGATAACACTTCCATTAAATATCGGTCTTAATACCGCAATAACGGCGAGCATTTTATACTTCATATTAATGTCCAAATCTATACGCAAGTATTTGATATTTATAAAAAAAACTAGTTCATTTTCAAGAGGTTTATAATTTGTTAATTTAATAGTAAAATTAGTCAAATCTGAAAAAAATTCTCTTTTGACAGCAGTTTGGTTGTTAAAGAAGTAATTATCCGTTGACTAGTTGTCTGCTGAGTATTGCGGATAAGGCAAAGTTTTATAGCTCGACTAATTATTTTTTTAGAGATTTAGTCGCCATTGTTGTGCAATAGAATTAAACCTTTTCTATTAAACAGTACGCAAAATAAACCTCAGCTGTATTGGTTTTAAAAATTGTAGTGGATTATATCAGCAAACAGACTTATTTTTTTTAATGTAATTTCTGTTTTGCGAAATACTTTGGAACTTTATTTTTACCCAAACATTATTTAGATACTTTCTGTTGTCATTAAATAAATTTTAATAAATTTTCTAATAATTTTTAATTTATTAAAACCAGTTGTGGATCATATTTGAACCCTATTATTTATGGAACGAAGAAGGTATTAATTTATATTTTTCTATCAATTCTCCATGGCTTTAAGCAAAAATCTTTGTCGTTTTGATTCGTTTTTGGTTGCAAAATGGCGATAAAGAAGCTAGGTTTCATATTAATAATAATTATTTCCTTGAACCTACCCCTTTTTATTTCAAAGCGATGTTAAATTTATGTTCTGTCTTATTTGCTCGCGACATGATAACTAATACAATAAATAGCTTGAGCTAAGCCAAGCGCGAGTTTCCTACTCACACTTATTCCGATAGCGTCCGTTATGTACGGACGCGAGGTTAGCATACATATCGTCTAGTATGTATAAATATGGATTAAATTATTTACATCTAAGTGTTTCACTGAACTTTAAAGCCCAATAAGACGGTCTTATCGCTATGATCAAGGTTGCACGCAACAAAGAGACAAAACTTCGATTTTTCCTCGATGTGAGAAGTAAAAATAACAACGGTTAATAATAATACATCCGCTGCATACATAGAATAGTTTTAGTACGGAAAAACTTTGGTTCGAAAAATGTTTAATGGTTAGTGTATTATATTAATAATAAGAATATATTTAGAAAATTATTTTTTATAATATATTTAACAAATATGCAGATTAGTGAAATAGTTAATTGAATTGCAAAACAGTGAAGTTTTTTATTATTTTTGATAACCAATCAAACTACGGGTAATTTCATCGATGATCGCCAATTTGTCTGCTGTGTATATAACGAAAACAAAAAACAAATTATATCCACATTATTTATAAATAAGAAAATAATCAAATGTATATAATAAGGCGATCGGTTGAGCGCACCATAATTTTGTAGTATCGCCTATAGGAAATTAAAAATAAAAGAGTTCAAAGAGGAAGGAGAGAGAATAAAGACGTTATATCTTTATCAAGTACCGGGTGGACGTAAAGTAATGTTTGAGATATTAATTTATATAATTAATATGAACATAAAATATATTATCAATATATAATTTTAATAAATAATTGATATATACATGATTATTATTTTACGTATAGAACATTGTTATAGCAATAATTAATGTAAAATAGAACTGTAATTACGCTATTGCAAAATATATTGGAAAATGAAAATAAAATTACAAGATTTTTCAGATGTAATAAAATAATAAAATCTGCCAATAGCAATTTTCCGCTATGCGTTAATATCGTAACGCATAGCGAACGATCGTTACCGAGCGTTCCCACTGCGACAGTGCCGACTTTTTGAATTTTTGCCTTCTGAGAAGTGATAATTGTTTTTGCGCTCTCCTATTGATCAAAATTTGGTTTAAAAATACTTTAATCAGTCCTCTTATATTAGAAGTTCATAGTAATATCGGTAAGGATAGCTATCATATTCTAAAACGTAGTGTAATATCGAATTGCAGACAAACTGTACTTCTTCTTCTTCAAGAAGAAGTACAGTTATTATTAGTTTGTATGCGAATTTTATAGTTATTTTACACAAGTGTAAAATAACTATAAAATTCGCATACATACCGTCCAATATGCTTAGCTTTTTAAACTTGGAAATAATGAGTATGAGTACTATTTAATATCTTAACCATACATAAATAAAAATACATGTTTATTAGTAGTAATTGCTCATGGAAGCTCAATCGTGAATATGAATAAAACCATGAACTCTTAACATAGAGTATTCGAATCATAGCTGAGGAGATGTTTTATACTCTTAGATCTAAGTTTATCTCACTGATAGTGTATTCATAAAATATTTAGGTAATATTTTTTTATTTCCAATAATAAGAACTACAGCAAAGATTTTGTATCTTAATAAAGAGGCGAAGATGTATTGCTCTTACAAATTTGATATTCTCAAGGGATATTCTTCAGTCTCTGGTCACCCGTTCGATTACCTACGCTCGTCTTTCCTGTTTCTCCATACCCGGAGCGACTTTGTCCGAAGAGCCTATGCCGCCGCTCACCCTGTAGGCGTCGATTGCGAAGATATTTTGTGACCACGGTGCATATCGTCCATCTCGTAAGGTGTCCATTACATTGATTGGCAGGCGTGTCTGTCCGTGGCTTATCTTCCCCACAGCCGGGCCTCGGGAAAGGCTCACCAACGGCTCAATTTATTATTTCTTAATAATAATAAAACACAAACCGGCCCAGACATCAAACACCCAACAATCAATTCTCATTTGGAAACAAACAATTAATGTTTATTTATAATATACGAGTATATACGCTACGATCTTTTTCACTCAACTAGTATACATGTATATATATTTTTTTTGATCTATCGGTGAATCACGTGTGGCAAAATATTTTTCAATCTATGTTTTGTTATATGAGTTTAATATTATTAATATTTTGATTATTGAATCTATAAAATGCGTGAAGAAATATTCTAAAAATGTGACCTTTAAGCCGTTGCTTTGTAAACGATTACACCGTGATTATTAACGTAAATTTAACTGATTCAATTCAGCGTGATTTAAAAATCATAAAAAATTAATTAATCAAATAATTATAGCTTTATATGATTCGATTTTTTCTTGTATTAATTTTAATTTAGACTGATGATAGAAATACAAAAAATACAAGTTAATTAAAAGTTTTTATTATATCGAATTTTTATTATTCTAAATTATTCATAATAAATAATTACATAAAAATGTGATAATATAATCGCGCGTGATATTAATAATCGTAGTATTTTTACATATCATGGGTTTCTCAAAGATCCAACCTGTGCTATTTATTAATGAAATAAATACGACAGTTATAAATTGAACTTTTGTTATGTATGTAGAATAAAATTGTTTAAATGCATTTGATTTGTTGAGTGTTTTAGATTATACGTGGAGATGGTTTATAGTATCATTTTCTCGATCCCGTTCACCATCAGATTATTCCTACTATTTCGGTAGAAATTTTTGGCTAAGGAAACTTCTAGAAATGCTTAAACTCGTTTATGCTTAAACTTTATTTCTTAAATAAACAATCAAAAAAATATACATTTTTATATTTATCGAAAAATATTTTAATATGTAACATATAATAGATCATTCATTCATCATCACTATCACTTAAAATTCTATATGTTCGACACTTTTTCGAGATCGGTTGTAAGTTTTCATCATCAGAGTATTTTTGGATTCGACCTTTAAAAAATCTGTAATAAGCGATTGTCTACTTTTAGCATATAAATCTTTACGTATTTCGTTATAAGAGGCCAAGATCAGCTGTAATCCCCTCTTGAACTTCAAACTTCTTTCCACTATACCAGCGTTTCCCAACCTTTTTTGGCTCGCGTACCACTTGGTAGTACATCACGCTTAATTGTACCACTTCGTAAAAATGCTTGTATTTCGGGAAATTTGTTATTCTATTTGCATTATAAATTTTATAGGGTGACTTTATTTCCCAGAACTCAATTTTTTTGAGTTTAAAAAAAATACCAAAGGTTTTATTTTTTCTGATAACAATGAGAAATTTGAACTTTACATATCACAATGTTTTTTTTAAATAAAAGGTGCAGAAGCTCATTTATTGTCGAAATTCAAAACCAGGACATTTAAGGAAGTATTTTTTTAACAACTAATTTTTATTAAAAAATTATATTAAATTATTCGTACTCAAAATAATTAAATGCGCCGCAGGCAATTTTTTCTAAAAATTACCGATATTAATAGAAAATATTTCTATATAAAATTAATTAAACACGGTAAATGTTAAAAAAATTCTGATGAAAATGAGACAAATTACACTTTCATTTTTACAAATTTACAGAAGCGCCGCAGGCGAAATTTTTGTTTTAAATATATATATATATATATATATATATATATATATATATATATATATATATATATATATATATATATATATATATATATATATATATATATATATATATATATATATATATATATATATATATATATATATATATATATATATATATATATATATATATATATATATATATATATATATATATATATATATATATATATATATATATATATATATATATATATATATATATATATATATATATATATATATATATATATATATATATATATATATATATATATATATATATATATATATATATATATATATATATATATATATATATATATATATATATATATATATATATATATATATATATATATATATATATATATATATATATATATATATATATATATATATATATATATATATATATATATATATATATATATATATATATATATATATATATATATATATATATATATATATATATATATATATATATATATATATATATATATATATATATATATATATATATATATGGTTAATATTTCTAGGAGTCGGATTACTCCGCGTACTTTTTTGATTCCGTGTGGAATCATGGTCCCTACGTTTCGGCCAGATTCGCCCGGCCATCCTCAGGGGAAAATTGAGAATATGAGCATGTGGTTGTTCAGATCTGAACAACCACATGCTGGGCTTTGCCCACACCGGATGTTCATATTCTCAATTTTCCCCTGAGGATGGCCGGGCGAATCTGGCCGAAACGTAGGGACCATGATTCCACACGGAATCAAAAAAGTACGCGGAGTAATCCGACTCCTAGAAATATTAACCAAATATTTCTCCGCGAAAACGCATTCAACCACATATATATATATATATATATATATATATATATATATATATATATATATATATATATATATATATATATATATATATATATATATATATATATATATATATATATATATATATTAATGAAATTGTATTTAAAAATATTTTTATTACCGAAATTTTCTATTTATTATCAGAAATAATAGTTATGAAAGTGTCGCTTAAGATTATATAAATTTAATGAGATCCTCTTGCTTGTTTCGAAGAACATAATTTTTTGAAATTTGGTTCAAAAGATGTGATCTTAAATCTACACCTGCGTCCAATTTGTTTCGATACTTATTTTTTAAAAAAACATGAAGAAAAAGCTCTTTCTACTAATTCCATACTAGTGAACGGTAATAAGAATTTGAGAGCTTTTTCATAAAATTCTTCATATATCGATGTTTAACCAAAAATTAATTTGATTGTTTCGTTCAATTTTACTTGTTTAGTTTTATCACTTGACAAGTCTATTAAATTTTCTTTATCTTTTATTGATAACGATGAAGCTTTTTCTAAATTTTCTGCATAGAAGGGGTTTGAAATACAATTATTATCTTTGTTTTCGGATTTTGGAAAATACTCCATTAAAGACGATTTTAATCCTGTTAAATGAACTATTATATGTTCTCGTAAATCTTGAGACAAGTTAACCTTATTTTCAACCAAAAAAGTATGTAGAGTTTCGAATACTTCCGGTTGATTGTTTTCGATACACTGTTTCCAAAAATCTAATTTCTTAACCATACTTTCAATTTTAGCATTAACATTAAAGATCGTCATCGAGCTTTTCTGAAAAATATCATTTAGGAAAAATACAATAGTTTAAATGATATTTTTATGACTGATTTTTTTTACTTTTTATGTGCGCCATTACTGATTATTTTTCGCGTACCACCAACTATCCACTCACGTACCACCGGTGGTACGCGTACCACAGGTTGGGAACCGCTGCATTATACGATCATTTTTTATAAAAAAATGTTCTAATTTATCAGCCAATTTCAAGCCGTCATTTGTTGTTTTTAATGTGAATATTTCTCCGATATCTTGAATATCCATATCCATATCATGAAATCCTTCTCCAATAATATCACGACAAATGTTAATTATTCTTTAGTATTCATTTTCTCCAGGAACTATTTCTGGCCACAGCTTTTTCCAGCAAAAATTTAAAGTCGATTGATTTATTTCTTTAATGGATGAAGAGACCATATCAATACAATTTCGAATAGAAAATTTTTTCCAAGCTTGTGTAACTGTTAAATTCTCATCTTGTCATAGCGCGATCCATATGCGTATAAATCAAACATGTTAATTCATTTTTAATTGTTGTTTTTTTCTGAAACCGTGTTATATAAAACGTGTCCTACAAAAATATGCCACAATTCATCCATTATTTACACCATATTACTCTTCAGACATTTCTTAAGGACATTTTAATAAGTTGATGTCACTCTTAATTTTTTCTATGCCTCGAACGTATTTTTAATTATTTTCTAAAACTTTTTATATTTAAATATATTCATATTCTACATTAAAAAACCACTGGCATTTTCATACATACATAAATTATACTCAATCAATAGACAATTTCATTTTGATCTATAAATTTGGACGTAGAGTTATTTTATTGTTTTTTTTTAATACATATGTATATTTCGATATCTGTATTCAAGTACAATTATATATTTGTACAATATTTAGCAACATTGTTATCGCTTATTAACAGCGGTAATAATTTACCCGCGATAAAGTACATTACAATCGCAATGGCCATTATTCGGACGATAGCGGTCCGATTATTGTTATGATTTAAGGTCGTTCAGATAACGGAGGCTTTGCGGGTCGTTCGGTAACGGATTGTAACTGCCGGTAACGGATTAACGGTGACGATAATTGAAAAACGACCCGCGAAACCGATTAAGACTCGAAGACGCTTTCCAAAAGTAGCTCGTACTTATGCAGATTTTAAATTTTATATGCATTTTTATGGGACTGTCTGTGCCTTTGCGAATTAGAAATTCGACTGTAAATGTATAAGGACGCGTATTTTAATTTGACGCCCAATCTTCTCCATCTGGTAGGGTGGTGTGTGTGTAATCTCCCCGCGAGTTGAGAGCGTGTGTGATATAGAATGACAGAACTAATGTGGCATATTAGCATTTAGATTACTATACAGATTTAGAAAACGTTCTCGTCGACATTAAAAACGGAGGAAAGTAAGGACGAAAGAAATAGAAAATTTTACATGTGCAGAGCAAATAGAAATTAAAATTTATGCGATGCTTTTAGTACAGTGCGTTCGTTAAAATTAATCTAATTAATATAAACATTTGGAATGTTTCAAAATTTCATTACTGATTCAAAAGTGGTCCAAAAAATATGACTGAATATTAGGGATTCTGCTTATTGCCCATGAATTCGTGTATTAAAATACATTATTTTTAATAAAATAAATCACATATTTTACATTTACTTACTTAAGCATAACATATTTCGCAATTTGCGATTCATTCGACATTAAATTATAAAAAGTTGGATGGTGTCCTTACCAACAAAATATTCGCGCAGATGTTTACTTTAGATTCGCAAGTATCAAAATATTTTTTCCGTAGTAATATTATTTCTGTATTACACATAGCTTAGATTATTAATACTGTCAACATTACTAATATTTAATTAAACTTTGTACCAACTACTGAAAAATATTAATTAAAAAATTGAAAAAAAGCGATCCTAGTCCTAGTATTTTTTTTAAATAATACACTACCGCTGTTCATATAAAAATATAAATTTATATATATAAATATAATTTATTAATATTATGTATATAAAGTGTATTATATATAATTATTAGCTTTAAGTCAAAATGTAAATAAATAAATAAAATAATAACAGGTACTTGAGCAGATAACACACGTTAAAAATCAAATTACCCATTCGCCCCTTCAACCGGTAAAGCAAACCATTGAATTAAAGGGTTGCGATTGTTATTATTTAAGGGATGTTACGCGCGCCACTTTGGTGGATAAATAAATAGTTTGGTTTCGGGGCACACAACCCGGCCGGGGGGTGTCGGTGACTAACATATTTTATGGTTCCCCAGGGTGCGCAGGCTCACCCCCGGTTAGGGGTTGCACCAGCAGCAGCGGTGGTATGTGATTTCTGCTGTCTGTGCAGTAATCGGCTGCATTATTGATGTACGAGGGGAGCGTGATGTTGCACCGGTGCTCATCAAAGAAGTCGGACGCCAATCTAGACGAGGGTTGAAGATTGCGTCGTTGATTACGTGACCGGAGTCACTCGGACGTCGTTTAGGGGGTTGAAAGACGTCTTGAGGTGCTGTAGAGATTGATGTGTCACCTGTGAAACCTATATGGTGAAATTTGGTGCTGAAATTCTTAAATGAATTTTGTAAAGGTCTTAACGTCAATAAAAATCTCAAAATAAGCATATAATAATACGATATATAAGTACATACGTATGTGTATCTATAGATATGGCAAATTTATAAATAAATAAAAATAAAAACGATTTTCCATCGATAAGTGGAATTGATCTTGCGCTAAAAGTGAATTTACTATACCCTATTTGCGTTAACACAGTCAGTTCTAAAGCTATCTATTTCATATTTGAAAAAGAGATGGCAAGGCTGGGTTTATGCCTCTACTATATTAGCTCTAAAGCACACGATATGGATGTACGTTTGATATACTTGTCATTACTACTGTTTATATTTTGAACAAATTTATAGAAATTAAAATCATTACTATATTAAATATAAATCGGAGTAATGATAAGTATATTAATAGCTCTCAAACTGGCTGTGTTAACGCAAATAGAATATAGTGTGTTTGATTTTATGAAGTTTAAAATTAAAGGGTATTAAAATATTCCTGAGCAAAAAACTAAAGTTTGATAAATATAAAGTTGCTAGTTTTGTTTTTTTTGTAGATTAACTCTGAAAAAATTATAAGGTTAGAAAACTTTGCTTTAATATATCATATTCATATGTACACAAAATATACGTACAATATTATAATATAAACTAGCTTTTATCATAGTTTTGTGAGTATTTTGTTTTCGTTTATACCGTATACTTCAACACTATTGTTTTTTGTTGAATTATTTACATCTGCTTGCTCTCATAATTGTTTTAGATGATTTGCTGGTGAAATTGTGACATAAAACTAGCCGTGAAAAGAACATTAATCTGTCAAGCCAAGTATATTAATATTAAACAACTTTGTTAATATAATTATTATTAGAGTGAATTAAAAATAGACGTAGCTTGACTCAAAAAAGCAAATCTCAGATTTATGTAAATAAACATATTTTAGTTTTTAATTTTGCCAGTTTGGATCGTTTGGATTTCATATTTAACCATGTACCATTACAAAATATAGGTAGATGAATCTAAATATTTTATCAGAATTAGGGATTCCAATCCCGGGATCCCGAAACCCGGGATCCCGGGATCCCGAACGATTTTCAATACCCGATGAGTCCCGGGATTATAAAACATAATCCCGAATTTTTCTGATTGGTTGATTTATCAAGCACAATCGAATTATTATTGACAACATCGTTAAATTTCGTGTACAAACTTGCGCGAGTTGCACGTGTCATCTGTGAATCTTTGAGGCTGTGAGTCTGAACGTGCTTGTTCAGCACCAGGCTACTTAGGAACCAAAATCAGATCAAGGCTAAATGATAAAACATGTGATGCTTTGATGTTACTTCGTGAGTTTTATTCAAAATAATGTTTTCATTTAATTGTGTCTATGAATGTACATAGGTATGTACATACATTGTCAAAAGTTCATTTTTTTCTTCTCAAATAAATATATAAGACCTTCCCTTTTTTATTTTTATTATATTATTTTCTATTTTAAGTCCAAGACTAAATTATACGTACTTTATACATTGTCCGTTATAAAAAACAGATGTAAAAATATATTGTATTATTCATTTTAAATTATTTTTATCGATAAAATAACATGAAAATTATCCCGGGACTGGTCCCGGGATCCCGGGATCGACTAATTGCAATACCGAAATCCCGGGATCAAAATTTTGGCACGGGATTGGAATCCCTAATCAGAATAATAGGTTTTGGGAATTTATTATATAATTTGTGCTTTATTAAAAAATAAAAGTTTATACAAACATTGTTCTAATGTTATGAAAAAAAAACAATAAAAGTATATTTATTTTAATTTAAAAAATAAAAGAACATTAAGTAAATCAGTACAAAGTTTCGTTTTTATATAAACGAACTGTCGAAAAGACTGTAACTCGGTATTCACAAAAAAAATACTTTAGATTGACTTAAAATTAAACATATTCATATTGATTTAGAATTTATAAAAAAAATAATACCAGACACTAAAAATTCACAGAATTACAAAAGAGTCTTTATTATTTTATTTTTCTATTATCGATTTTTGGTTGTTTTGGCCATGGCCATATATTTTGCTAATATATTATTATATATGCATTTTAAAAAAGTATATAGTAGGGCTCCGATAGTGTTTTTGGAGTTAAATAAAATGTCATTTGCTTATATTATATAAAAATAAATGTTTACAAAATGTATAAAAACTATATTTACGCGACTAGGTTAGGTTTAGTGTTTGTGGGTGACAAAAATTTTATATCTAGAATAAAGCGAGACTTTCTGTAATGGTTTTGGTTATTTTATTTTATATATTTCTGTACAAGTTCAGTTATTTAAATATCTATTTTTTTGTGAAAAAATCTAAACCCGTTTTTTCCCGAGCTAGTTTGTGACCTAAAAATTTATTAAAACTAAATTCTAATGAGTCAATCAAACACGTTTTTGCTTTGTATACAATATTTTGCCATTTAACTAAAATGTCTTGTATTATTCTACATACAATATATTATACAATACATATAATATTTGATTAAAACATATTATTATGCTAATGTCAGAATTCGTAATGCAATGATGTGGTTTTTATCTCGGCGCGATAATCTGTAAAGCAGATTGGGTGTCGAAATGATTTTCCACGAAGGCTTACCGTCCGGATTGTCAGGGTCTGATGATGCGGGAGCACAAAGAAAAATTATCATTTTAATCGCGTGTGTAGATTGAAGATTACGCTTAATACCCGCCAATATGTTACGATTTCCGTAGGCAAAGTGCCCTCGCCCGAGGGGCGCCCGTTGGGGTGGCGAGCGACCCCACAACACTAAAACGACCAATATAAAAAGCATACAAAACAAAGTATAAACTAATTTTTTAGTAACCATACGTAAGATATACATATATGTATATTATTATATGGAAACACAAAAAACAACCTTACTGCTATTTGGACTAACAACTAAAACTAAAATTAAAATTCGCAAATGCACTGCTTAGTCGACGCCGAAAGTAATGAAGTTAGATAGAAAACTTTGGAAGGTTCAATAATAATTTCTGAGAGTTTCACAGAGTATTTCGGTTCTGTTTTCGAGGAATCTTTATCTATCGCCTTTCACTCAATCGCTTCCTTCTTCTTGTTCTTTGTCTTTGATGTTGTACAACTGAACGAAATATTTTTAATCGAGCGTAGAATGAGATCATGCTATGCCTTTTTGTCATTGTTTATGCACGCACACAAATGCATTTCCTACTCAGATCCGATGACGTCAAGCACGCGCGACTTCCAAACGTTCTCAATAAAACACAATATATTTTTTTACATTTTTTCTTTACAAATAATAATGTTAAATATATCTATAAAAGTTAAACGTTAATTCCTTAAAATAAAACATACATCTATAAACATATAATTTCTATAAACTATGAACTTCCACTTTTGAGAGAAAATGGAAGTTCTCTCTATACGTAAACGACGTCTGCAATAAATCAACCAAAATTCTCGGCTTTGTTATGAGGAACGCATTTCACTTTGATGCTCAGTCAGTTATTCGCGTATTCTATGACACTTCTTGAATCATGAAATATAATTTGGAATTCCCAAATAACCAAATCCCTCTTAATAGAAATAGTTCAAAATAGGTTCATGAGATACCTTTATATGAGTTTATGTAGTTATTATCCGTTCTTGAATCCCGGCGCCGTTAGGATACGATTTGATGAATTCTTGTAAAAGCGTTTATTTCACAAACTACTAAAGAGTGCCGTTGACAATACAACTACAGAATTCCAGTTTTATAAATAAGAGACACTCATTTACAAATTTAAATATAATAATTAATTTATTTTTAATACATCTTCCTATTTTTTCTGCTCATATAAATAAAGTACAGCACAGGACGTATCGCCGTCAAGTGAATCCGGAAGTGGCAGGAAATGGCGGCAAATGGCTTTAATGGCGAACCGGAAGCTGAGTGTCAATGGCGCCATAATGGATCCACTCGCCCTCTGGGGGACACAATGTAATCCACTTACGGACCGTCCAGGAAATATTGGCTTCTGTTTGTTAATTGACTCACCTCTCTTCTCGTCGATCCCTGGGGAGTGCTTCTCAAAGCGTGCGCGGCGATTTGGTATCGATAAACACTCTTTACAATCTCGTCCTTCATTTCGAACTATTCACGTAGAACGGACATAAATTGATATTATTATATTTTTTTATAAACATGAACGTCATTTTAATTTATATATTTCAAATACTATAAATTTTAATGAAATCGAATTATTAAAAAAACTCTTACTGATCAACTCTTGCCTATCCCCTGAAAAAAGTTGAATAAACGTCCCTGATTCTGAACCAAAAATTCTCGAGTTATCTCTCAAATGAAATCTAAAAAAATCAGTCTCGAATCCATCCAAAATTATTTTTTAAAACGTCATTTTAGTGAATGAAAAAATATCGATTTAAAGCCATGATGTATTGGTTAATTTGTTTAGGTTAGGTTTGGGTTTGAACAACACAGGAAATATGGTGGGCAGTAATAACTAGTGGTTTTTGAGTGTGGTGTTTTGCGTTTCTTGATTATTTTTCATTGATAACCATTTTATAAAGAACAGTTGATACAACCATTTTAAACACGCTCACAACGTTGCTGGAACTGAGTCCTATTTAACGAAATTACGTCATGCTGGCTCCAGTTTTAGTTCTACTAACTGTGTAAAATATATTTGATTATATTTTTACTAGCTTTATATCTTTATTTTTTTAATATATCTAATATTTACTCAATCAGTCGATCGCGGCATGATTTTAAATCGATCTTTGCTCTATTTTTAAAATGTACTAATTATATCAAATGTAACCTGAAAATATCTGAAACACAATAAAAGTATTAGTTGCGCTGATCTATCCCTGATATAAAGGGAATACGGATATGCTCTTGAGTATTATTTGAGTGTGATGAACATGACCATTTATTTCATCGCATAATTCAGACTTTAAAAGTCTGGGCAAATCAACGATCTCGGTAATATTTTATCTAACGTAGTATTTACTATGTTTCAATTTTTATTTATTATTTTATCTACTGAAATATTTAATAAGTATTCTTTATTCGTGAACTTTTAAGCAAAAATATTATTTACCCCCAGTATATTGGTGTTGTAGATTGCGATGATTTTTTGTAGAGATAAGTAGATCGTCACTAATAAAATCATAGTTTTGTAAATTAAGCTAAAAGACTTGTGAAGGTCATCGTGAACTATTTATTATTTTAATTATAATTTAATAAATAATTTTGCACATCAATAATTTATATGAAAAGTTTGAGCAACACTGCAAACTGTCCCATTAACGTCGCAAAGTGGTTGACTTCCTGAAGTGTATAAATTGAAGGACAAGTTAAGCAACGCCACGATGATGAGCAATTATTAGCTCAATGACAAGTTCCAAAATCGAATTCCATCTGGTGAGTGCGAAAGGGTGAAGTAGTATATCAACTCCCCAAACCTCCAAAGTATCAAATGTCATGCTCTGCTTTTATTCCCTTTGACCTTTCGAGTGAATTCCATTTTTTACTTATAAAAGGCATTCCCCTAATTTCCTGTTTTTAGTCAAGCTAATATGTGGCCGTCGCGATATAAGAAAGAGTATATACAGGTCGCATCCTTCAAATGAATATGACGTCACTATCATGATATTTTTTCTTTTTTATATAGTGCAATTATTACTGTATAATATAAATGAAAACATAATATGGAAGTATAATATTAGTAAAAGGATATATTTATAATACGATTGTATACCTCATATATATCAGTTCAAAATGGTTGGTAATCTCTGGTATTGACTGTAGAAATGAAAAACTTTCTGCTCGAATCAAATCCAATCCCGGCGCGGATATTAAAAAAGTTGTCGTCAATTTCCGCGCACAAGTATGTTTTACGAGTTTTGATTGTTTAAAACACAATAAACAAGTTTATATAAAGGCGAAAGCACACGCTGCTGTGTTGTTTTAGCAAGAAAAATAAAGCAACTGAAAGCTTAACTTCAATAAGCGATTAAATAAGTCACATAAAGCATTGGTTTAGAACTGTACGCTTTACTACGACGTTAAACAGAATATTTTTAATCATAAACAACAAATTTTAACCGATTTTCAAAATATTTACGAAAAAATGTCTGTTCTTGCCGTAGTCTCCAAGTCGTATTGAAGATCGAGTTGAACTTTTGGCTGCTTTTCTTGAGTCAGAAGCGAAGTGATAGTGCTGGTGTATTTCTATGTGCAGTTTTGGACTGACAATATTTACTTTTGCTAATAAATCATACAAAATAAGGAGGGCCAATAGTGAATTCAAATTCATTGATTTTTCACAATAAAGAAAATATTTCACTCTTAAATAAAATGGTGGCAATTTTGTTTGAAGTAAATCTGATATATAGACGAGTATTCTTCAACTTTGTTTCTGCCACTCATGATGCATTCTAAAATAATAAATTTTTCAATAATATATTATAAGATACGAATTTCTTATAGTTAAAAGTATATTTATTAACATAACAATTAAATAAGCATCGATAGGAGATTTTGGAATTTAAAGGATGTTACCTATATTTATATACACATGTTAGAGAATTTAATAGAAAATTATTAAGAATTACAATGAAATAGAAAATATAAGAAAAGGTTATTTTACATGAAAAAAATTGAATTTTGTTGCATCTAGAATCTGCCACAAATAACATAATTGTGTTTTAATGTTTACTAACCCTAAGGGTTGTGACTTTGAAGCCAAAAATACACCGTTGAAGACTGGTAATAATTTATTAGTTAAAATTACATACATAGGTATATTGCGACAAACTATGATTGGCGAGATCGTTATCCTCCGAGCGATGATGGACAAACTGGCAGAGGGATGATGTCAATGAAAGATCCTCAGAGGTCTTGTAGTTGTGCAGCGTCAGTGTAGTGGAGTCCCTCTCTGGCCTCGAGTCATCTTTGACTGTGTCTGAGCGTATCTACTCTCGGGTCGTGTCTGCCCTTTCCTTAGGATTAAGGATTGCAAAGCTGATTGACGAATCACTACTGTACAGCGACCATCCAGCCAATTGTTGCACTCGTTTCTTAATCAAACAAAATATATATACGCCACTAGAAAGTGTTGTGTTGTTTCTCGTTGTGTGAGCCCGTCTAGCCAAACAATTCCATTGCTTTCCAGCATTAGTGTTTTTGTAGGGTTTTTTATTAATTGCGAGTGTTAATACATACTGCTTTTTATAAACAGGGTCATGAACATGGTAATCATGAATGATCCATCACAATGCTTTTTACTATTAAAATAGATTGATAAATTTGCCACAAATCTTAAACATTACTTGTACACCCCTTAACTACTTAAAAACGAGTACCAATATATATGTATATATATATGTATGTATTTCATGTATTATATATATCAATTTGTTTATAATATTCACGCATGGTTTGGAAACATTACATCTTGTGGAGAATTTTAGGAAATAACTAGGAATATTAACAAACTATTTGCTATTGTTTGCATTTCTACTCATTCCTCACAACATAAAACAATAATTTTAATTGAAAAAATATATTGTAGTCATATATTATATGTACATATATAACAGCAACAAAATATATGTATTTTATTTACATATGGCCACATTATGAGTTAATTATTATTTTTAAACATTGTCTCACAACCTTCATTGTCTAATAATAATAAATTAAAAAAGGAACATAACTTTTTAACGAAATAAAAAACTAAATATAGTAAAAATAAAATAACGTTCTTAAGTAAATTTTAAACGGGAATATATTTTGACGTGCTTTCTGTTTTTGTGTCTTTTATTTCCTTGATGGTGACCAAACCCTCTTCTTTCAGCATTTTGGCATAACTGTATCCATCTAACCGGGTCACATTTAGCTCCAGCATATCATTTACAGGTGAAGCATATCTGAAAGATAAAATATAGTTTAGAAATATTATTAGAAGTACAATAATCAGAATTGATCAGAGCTTGAAAAGAAAAGAGAGTCACCGCCTCAATAAAACTCCATCCACATTATGTCAATAAACAATGTTTATAAAACAAATTTGTTATGTTATATAACAATGTTTACACAACTTGTTACTTTATGACATCTTCCACTTTGTAACTTTTGCATATAATGTTATATAATATTTGTTGTTAGTGTGATTAGGCTTAACATAAAATTATAGATCGATTTGAACTTTAATTTTTATTTTTGGGTATAGTTGATCACATTAGAAAATAATAGTGTTGGAAGTAATAAAACAAACGCAGGGACGTCAGTTCAGCTTTTTCCAGAAAAGTTAGCCAGCCAGTGATGGTTTTTCTCAATATTTCGATTTCATTAAGATTCGTAGTATTTCATTAAGTGACATCCATTTCTATGATTATTTAGAATCCACGTCAAAAACAATAAAATCGTGCTGTTGTGTTCATTTTTATAACAATACGATTATTGAGAGTCTAATGACGTATATTTAAAGCGAATTTTGACCAATAGGAGAGCGCAAAAAATAATTATCTCTTCTCCGAAGTCAAAAATCCACGTCAAAAGCAATAAAATCATGCCGTCGCCGTCGCAGTGGGAACGCTCGTTACCGAGTGTTCCCACTGCGACACGATTTTATTGCTTTTGACGTGAATTTTTTACTTCTGAGAAGTGATAATTGTTTTTTCGCTCTCTTATTGATCAAAATTCAGTTTGAATATACTTTAACCAATACTCTCATATATAAGTCCTTAGTAATATCGATAAGAATAACTATCATATTTATAAAACATAGTGTAACATAAGAACAATATGCGAGATGCGACATCTGGTTGTACTTCTTCCGCTTATTTTCCCCTGAGGATGAGTTGGCTTAGTTTGTATTTTGGACTTGACCTAATAAAAGTTCTAAAACTATAATAAGTTTTAAGACCTTCATTAGGTTAGGTTTGGGTTTGAACAGCAAATGGACGTTTCACAACAGCATATAATTTTACTAGCGCCTATTAGTTAAATTATATCTTCGCTAACAGAAATATGTATTTACCTGTGAAAATGTATTTGGACTTATAACTTCACTAAAAATCATTTAAATGTTACTACTTATGGAAAACTTGAAATCATATAATTTTCAAACCAGAAAATTTATGGTTTAGAATCAGGGAACGGGATAGGAAAAAAAGTTGGCCAGTCAATGGGCATTTTTTTTAATATTTCGATTTCATTAAGATTCTAGTATTTCATTAACACTAGGTTTACGGCACCTGTCAAATTGACGTGTTTCAGATTTGCTTTAGAAATTTTACAAAGCAGACAGTATTTTTTCTGTTTTATAATTAAACAATGCAAATATATTTACATTATTATTATTTTAGGAAACTTTTTATTTTTGAAAATCTGATTGCTATATATACCTATCTTTACTGACACCCGTCAAATTGATCGGTTTGGTAATTTAACAAATAACTATTAAATTTGATATTGAAACAATTGTATATTACAACAAGGCTAAGTGTAGTGTAGATGTAAATGACCAAATAGCTCGAAAATACTTATATGTTAGATGACACCTTTAAGTTTTCTTTAACATCTTGGATATGGCAGCAATAAATGTATGGATACTTTATAAAGAATGTACTGAACTCGATGTATTAAGAAATGACTTCTTATTTCAATTGGCCGAGGAGCTAGCCAAAGGAGATGATAAACTGCATCAGACACCGTTTGTTTGTCGTTAGTCACGGAACATAATTTTTCAAATACCCAAAAGTTGTCAAATAAGTTATTATAAAAAAGACAGAAACAATAAAAAATGTACAAAATGTAAAAAGATTGTGTATGGAAAGTAGTAATAGAATTGAATATATTTGTGAAAAATGTCCCGAATAGTTGATTACATTATTTTATTATCACTCCCTTTACCATTTTACTTGTAATAATATTTCTAATTCGTCTATTTTATCTGTCTATGTATATTTTGGTATTATTTCTATTATTATTTTATACACAAAAATCATCTGCATTTCATAGACTAAATATTCATATTTCTCTAACTGATTATATTCCAAATTATACATAAGATATTCATTATGAAGAAAAGTGTGACAGAAAAGGTAGAGTGTGCATCTCTGAAAAACACTTTTTAGAAATACAATTCACTCTCACTTTTAAGATTATATTGATATAGTTTTCCAAGTAATAAATATTAAAAAATAATATAAATAAGTAAATTACAATTTACACTTTTAAATCTGTTGTAAAAATGACTGATGATAATATAATACTTACACTACGATTCCTATGACGGTTTTTCCAAGAATCATCTTTTGCAAAGTCTGCTTTGCTTCCTCCGATCGTCTTTCATCCACCAATTGGACCCCACTGAGATTGCAAAGTACTACTCGCGGTGGATAGCAAGCAAGCCACTCTGGCACCATTCTCAAATTCTCCAAGAGAACCTTGTCTTTGTCTCCGAAATCAACAAAAAATATCTGAAAAGCAACATACTTTAAACTACTTTAAAAGTTTCAATAGTGTTGCATAAGTATAGTTATTACTTCTTCGAAGTGTTTATCCAATTTAGGTAACACAATTCCCCTGCACCAAAAATTTTTTTGTGAATGCTTAGCTAGTACGAATTCTCCATTATCCGGTGGATACTTCAACATATTATAGGACTTAACAGCGTCTGGTCTATTCATTTCTTCCTTTAGCTCGTCAATGCTGTAATTTAGATGAGCTGAAAAATAATAAAGAAAGAATTTACTACATGCGTCAAGCTAATTTCTAAAATAAAGAACATGTTAACCGACATACCAACTAAACCAACTTACTTTAAACGTAGAACCTCTTTTACATGTTATACTACTACTTGAAACCCCCGGAATTCTAGAATTGTTTCTACATTTTGTGTAGAGCTAAAACCTGCTTTCACACAAGTGGTACAAAAAAGCCACAAACAACGAATTACCTGTTTAGATAAATTCAGATACTCTTATTTTATGTCACACCAAATTACATATAATGAAACTTCACTATATTTAGTTATTGTTTGGAAATTTATACGATTTCATGACACACGAGTCGCATACCAGGAAAATAGTTATTTAACCAATCTATATTATGTTATATGATCTAAATTCAAAACTTTCAGCAAAAAATAATTTTATTACATTCAGAGCGTTGATTTCTGATTTTAAATTCACTGTAAAATGATGAGTAGCTCAAAACGACTGTCGGTTTCATCTCCAAGTAAGCGCCGACAGATGGCAAGTTCACCGGCTGCAGTTTTGCAGTTTTAATCTGCTGTTTAGTCCATCCATCTAGAAACATAAAAAAAAGATAAGGATGACTCTATCATAACGAATTGATTCTTTTCTTACCTGGATTGGGTAATTCATGCATTTTTTTGCATTTATCTCCTTTATAACATGTCGTGTGAGGAGGGCCAATATAATTTTTACATAACAATTCTTCATCATTATAGTCTTCTCCGCCGATTAATATTTTCATGTCGGCTGTCATAAATTTATCTAAAAATAATTAGATTTTAAACAATTAACCTTTACAAATACTGACTTTATATCATCAGATCTGACCGTCATTTTCGTCAGGCTTGAAAATCAAATTGTCATCAACGCGTATGAGATCCAAATTTCTTTCGCAATATCTTAAATTTAACGTCATAAAATCGTTCAACAATCGCAATTCCACTCCTAATTTGTCGTTGCTGAAATATACAATACATTAAATAAAATAAATTTTCAATGTCCGTGTAACATAAAAGTGAGCTATGAATATTGTTACAAAAAGCAATGTGAATGAAAAAAATTCACACTAATTGTGGGAAAATATTGCAGCATCATATCTAAAATAAAGACAGTCTGTTCCGAAGCTAAGATTTCTGACTATATTAGTCATTTAGAGCTTTGCTAACATAAGCAATTGCAGAAAAAATAAAATCTATTTTGGATCAATCTATAAATTTTGATGAAAAGAAACAATTCAACACTATTGTTACAATCAAAGGAACAATCTAAATGGTTTCTATAGGTTTCAATAGATATTTTTAAGTAAGTTTTTCTTTGCGATTCAAAAATTATAGTTGGCTCAATAAACATATTTAGCTGATAGTTTTAGTAGGTTGAATGAATTAAATTAGGACTGAACCAGGGACGGCAAGTGAGGGCATTTGCCCCCCCCCCCCTTGATTTTGGTCAGAAAAATATATGTCATTTAGTTAAATACTATGAATCTAAGTGAAATAGAAATATTAAAAAAATCTGAAATGACATCCCTGATTGTAAACCAGAAATTATCAGGTTATCCTTCAAATAAAATATTAAAAAAAAACAGTCCCGAATTAGAGTTTTCAATTACTCACAGTTTTCAAATATTCAAATATATTTGTAATTTTTTTCTTGGTTTTTACCGATATAAATTTATTTAATCAATTATTGCAAAAATAATTATTGATTAGAAATTATTATTTTAATTAATCATTAATTACTTTTATAATCGTTAAACTTTTTGAATTATGTAAAATATATAAATCAAAAGAAAAATGCTAAATTTATAATTTTGCATACTATTTGATCAGCTACATTATTTCAGCCTTTTTAAATCATCAGAATTAAGATCAACTGCGATTGAAGTAATTCAGATAAAATAATAAAACATTTAAAGTACATAATTTTATGGAATTTATTGTATATTTATACAATAGCTAACGAATTCTGCGAATTTTGGTCATAGTAGACACATCGATAAACATTCTATTCACGAATGTTTTTCTAAGGCGTAAATGCATTTTTTTGTTTCGAAACCAAATAAAGGTGCGTCAAGACCATAAATTTTGTCTGCACTTCGATATTACACTATGTTTTAAAAGTACGATAGCTATCCTTACCGATATTACTATGGACTTCTGATATAATAGGATTGACCAAAGTATATTCAAACCGAATTTTGGTCAATAGGAGTGCGCAAAAACAACTCAGAAGTCTAAAATTCACGTCAAAAGCAATAAAATTGTGTCAGCGCCATGGCAGTGGGAACGCTCGGTAACGATTTTATTGCTTTTGATGTAGATTTTTGACATCTGAGAGGGGATAATTGTTCTTGTGCTCTCCTATTGGTCAAAATTCGGTTTAGATATGTTCATTTGACAAAAACGGCCACTGGCCAAGTTTTGCCCCCTCCTCCCCCCCACTATAAAAAGCTGAAATAACGTCCCTGGAATGAATGTATTTTTCTACTGTTAAAGATAAAATAATTGCAAACTGTTAAAGATAAAATAATTACTAAATAACTTTCATTTATATTTTCTAGAAGATGAATATAAAAATTAGATTCACAGTGTTAAAATATTCTAGAGCACTTATTTCATGAAGAAAAATAACAACTAATATAGAACAATGTAATGTTAGTACTAAAATTTTGGATAGCATGCTTTAATTAAAAAGCTGAGAACTGCTGTTAAGATAATTGGGGTTGAACATATGAGAATTGAAATTTGATTCTCTATATCCAGAATACTAATATTAGGCATAATTTCTGCTACAATTTTTTTTAAAAGAAATGTTTGACGAAAAAATTATTTCACTGAACATTTTTGATGTTATTGACTTTTATTAATAAAAATAAAGATGCAATAATGCAATAAAAATATAGTAATAGTAAAAATAATAACTAAGCTGATATTTTGCTTGGACTTGCAGGACATCTAAAATTAATTTTTATTTTAAATCTCCCAACAAAAACAAAATTTAAATAATCTCACTGCTTTTTGTAACAACATGCCTAATACTTTACATACCAATTAGAATGAATTGTAGTTAGAAAAAGAAACGACACACACATATTTCCAAACTCAATCATTTCTGAGGACCATTTGCCATTAGCCGGAAGATCAACCTACATATACACAAGATTTGGTAAAAATTGTATAGCAAAATCATAAAATGCATATTATAATAATTATATATACTTACTGATTCTAAGTAACATTCATAAGCCAGTGGAGGATATTCAAAGAATTGAGCATCCAAAGGAAAAATAGAACTTTGCTTGACTATTATCATTAAACCAAAATCAATGCAAAACATTTCCACAGTTTCGTTCTGTAATACACAATAAGTATGTTTGAAATATGTAGATCAATATTTAAATGCTTTTAATACATACCTTTAAAATTGTGTTAATTGTGGCTCTACACCAAATTTTTTCCTTGGTAATGTGAATTGCATAATAATTATTTTTACCAAATCCTTTTTTTTGTTCAAATGACTTATCTTTATCATTATAAAATAACTTTAACTGGTTCTCTATACTAAAAAGTAAACATATTTATAATAAATATATATTATCATAGTACTAAAATTACTATATACTTACATACGTTGAGTGGCAAAATATGTTTTAGGAACAATGTAAAAGGATAACGGAGTATTGAAATAACTTATCGTACACCCAAATTCATTTTCCAACAACATTCTTTCAGGCAAAAATTTCATGCAAACATCTGAAATAAAAGTGTAATAATTTAGTAATTTTTCCAATATAAATTTGAGTTATTTTAAGTTGAAAACAATACTGTTATATGTTTATACTTTTTTATCTTAAAGCACAAAAGCTCTTACTAAACGACTAGTATTCCTACACCTATTTTAAAATAACGGAAAGTGTTTTAAATATACAACTTTTATAAGCCAGCGACTTTACGATTGGTTTTGGAGCTGTGCGCTGTCATTCTAAACAAATACCAAAAATTCTTTTTGCAAGAGATGAAACAGGTCTTTTAACAATGATTTGTTAGATCTGTTTTTTCGTTAAAGATCAAATAAATTTAAACAGATCTTCTAGCAAATTGTTGTTAGAAGATCTGCACAACTCGCATATCTCATTGTTTACCCTAAAGGGGAGTAGCGTTCCGGTACTACTTTATTTAGAACTACACTATTGCTGGAAAGTATCCGTTTTATAGTAGAAAGTGTGCCACTTTTATCATTACGTTTCTACTTTAGAGTGCCGTCTACCTTTGCATCTGTTGACAGTTGTGTAACGTCCATTTGCTGTTCAAACCAAAAGCTAACCTAAATGAATAAACCAAACACCTAAAAAAAGACCGCAAAGGAACTTCAATTGGGGGGGACAGGTGAGGACGTTTGCCCCCCCCCCCCTTTCAATTTTGCCAGAAAAATGTATTTAATTAATTAATATGAATCTTAACGAAATGTAAACATAATATTAAAAAAAACTACCACAGATTGGCCAGCTTTCCCTCCCCCCTCTGGAAAAATATGAAATGACGTATTTGTATTAAGACAAGTTTGTTTATAAAGACAAAATTGTATAAATAATACTTGGCCAGAAACTAGGGGGGGAGCAAGTGGGGGGGCGTTTTTTAGTTTAGAATCAGGGACGACTTTACATTTTATTCGGTGGGGGGGGGGGCAAAAATTGTCAATGGTCGGTTTTTTTATTATTTAGATTTCATTTAAATTCATAGTATTTTATTAAATGACATTTTTTGGCCAAATTCTCCCCCGTCCCGTCCCCGTAAATGACGTCCCTAAGTTAAGTTGTAATCTTTAACACTTGAAACAAAAACATAAAAAAAGACTGAATTCAGTAAACTGTTGCACAAATGAAATAAATATATACCTCTATACACCAGTTGTTCTAGTAATGTATTACTATTCGCGCAAGATAATACTATAATGACTCATAATGTAATATTGCGAAACATTCTTATATTAACTAGAGATTTTTGCCGTATCTTACGATTTCCATAATCAAAATATATTGGTAAAACCAATACTCACTTACCAGTAATCTGACAATCTTCAGAAATCTTAGTATCGCTCTTTTCATCGCTGTTGGAGACTTGTGAATGTTGACTTTCAACTTTTAATACATCATCAGTTGAAGTTTTATTAATATTTCCTTTGCCTTTTGTTAAGGATGTAGATATGTTTTTATTATTCTTAATAATTAAATTTGTAATGCTATGTGCATTTACTTTATTTTCACTCGCTTGTTTATTTCTTTTACGGACCTTTTTACTTCTCATCTCGTATAAACATTTGCTCTTCTTTTCAGACTCGGCAGATATGGACAAACTCGGTTTCGTTTGTATTTTAGAAAGGGATAAATTAGTTTTTAACGAATTACCACTGTCATTTTTCTCTATATCTTTGTTGACCAATTTATTCGTTACATTATCGGATTGAGATAGATTGTTTATAATGCAAGATTGAGATGCGTTATTTGTAAATTCTTTGTCTGATTCTGTATCATACCAAGCTTTTTCATCGCTTGATTTTATTGTTTGACTTAAAATAGTAGAAACATTGGGAAGACCAATCACATCTAAAAACAATCATTTAGTTTATAGTAATATACATATGTATCGTATATATAAATAACTTAGGTAGCAAATGCCACAAATTAGTTAAAATAAGATATGTTAAAATATATTTTAACTATGCGGGTTTTTAAATGGAATGTAAACGTTTTTTATTCTACACTTACCTATTTCTTGAAATGTAGAATCTACTTTTAACAACATGTTGTATATCGGAGTGATTTTAATTGCGATTTGAGTAAAAATATCTAAATCGTCATTTTTTTTTATATGTTCTGTGGAAGATTTTATCTGAAATAGAATGTAAATATTATAAATATTTATAGACGTATAATTGAATTTCTTCTTACAAATTCTTTAATCTTTTGTACGGTGTAAATTGTACTATTGCAGATATTGTTGATTTCAGATAATCTATTCACTAATTTTTGCTCCATGAATGCTTATCTGAAAGAACAGAAAAAATTTCACAATTAAATTTAATTTATCGGCTTAGAAAAGACTATCACAATACACTATTGATTTTCCCCTCAAAAAACCACCACATTTTAACCAGAATAAATAATATAGCTATGCCGGTTGAGTAATTTATTGAACTAATGGCATAATTTTTCTACACTTGAGACGACCAGTGAATCTTTGCCTTTCAACCAACACAGACTATGCAATTACTACTGTGCTGGCATTTGACTGAAGAAGTCAGATAATAAATATTTCAATTAAATATTGCATGTAAGCTTTGTCCAGCAAGGTTTGAATTTTTTAATATAATAAAAGATTCATTCCTCATGTGACTAACAACCCTGCTTGAAATAATAAATGGCTCTTTTCAGATGATCATCAATTTTTTCTTGCAACTGAATCTCCACTTGCATTACACAAAACAAAGGCTATATTGATATTTTTGATCTAAAAATACAATATTTATATATTTTTATTTATTATGCGTTACAAAGTGGTACACAAAAAACAATCGACAACTACTAAGTAAGCATGGAAACTATGCATAACCTTGATTGATTTTATTTATTACTCGTTCGTGAGATTGGGAAAATCTAGGAAAACCTAACCTTTGATGATTGATCGAGATTTTTAATTACACAACTTTCACTAAATTTCATCTCCCAGGCATTAGAAATTGAAAAACACAAACGTACATATGTGTATTACTATTAGTAACCGATTTATACCACGGGTCTATAATGTTTGTAACATAAATTTAACTACACTTTCACAACAGTCGAAGTACAATTAAAATATGGTATCTTTCACAAGCGCAATTCAGTAATTCAGAAAGAAAAAATATATAAAAATATCAAATGACCATTTTTTTTTGAGTTTTCTAACACAAATTTTTTAAGCCCGCGAAATCCACAAATAAGATGGAAACCTCAAACTTAAGTCAAAAAACTTGAACAGGATTTTAATAAAATTAAAAAATTAAGGTATTTTATTATAAAATGTATTCCCTTGTTTTCAAAAACATAAAACCTAGTCATATCAGAACGAGCAGTTAATAATAACAATATAGCATATTACTATAAAAGTAACAATAATTTCAGTAAAACCGTAACTTATAAACAACCTGTATAATCGATAAATAATGATATATTTAATATGTGTATTTATCGTTGGATTTAACTTTTATTTTTACAATGAAAAACTTACTCAAAACAACAAAATTTGCAGCAAAATAAATGTGACATCCAGCGCGAACCGTTGAAAATGTTGCCATAATCGCATAAACGACTACATAAAATATTTCGAAGTAACGAGTATGTATTCAAAGTAACGATCTACGTAATTATTTTTATTTTAAAATAATCAGAAAATTTTATTTACAAATAAATTAAATTATTATATATATTATGATAAAATTCTTATATTGAATAAAATCAGATAGAAACAAAAGGCAATATAATGTTCTCTTTTAAAAATGATGCTACTTTTTGTACCATTTAATTGTTTTTCTCAAGCAATTCATACTTGAGTGTATCATGTCTGTCTTGTCGACGGTCCCCATGCACTTATTGTAGTCCACCACATAGTTAGGTTTCTTATTGCATTCCCTGTTTGTTTTGTCAGTTTGTACAAAACTACCGTCGTGAATTGTAGTGAGTATATGCATTTCCCGTTTTTCATACCATTTGAAGGCTATTAAAGGACCACTAAATTGAGATTCAGTCTGTTTTTTTAAGTTTGTTAAATTTTGCTAAGTTTTTTTCGTTTTCCCAACTGTACCGCATGCATTCATCTGTACCGCATCCGCATGCGTTGTCTGTGGAAGTGGCTAAATAAGTTGGGACTAGTGTACCAATTGTCAACCCAGAGACTATGACCTTTGCCAATGCAGTCATTGAGTAGAATAGTGACAACCGCCCTCGACATACCAAGCACATGTTTGTTAGTTATTTCTGTTTCGTCTCAGTATATGATGAAGTCAACTATATATGATGTTTTTATATTTTGGCGACTGGATGGTGACGAGTGGCAATTAGACACAGATTGAGCCGCTGCAGTAGTATTTTATTGACGATATAAAATAATTACATGTTTATAAAGTATGAGGTGCGCGGAATGCGCCGAAGTTTGCTAGTAAAGAGTAAAAACCGTCACGCTAGTGTTACCAGAGTGCCGCTAAATTATAGCCATAATGAAAACCTATATAGAAATATAAATAGGCCCCAACAATATCACATAAAACGAATATCTTTATGCCAAATCGATGTCGTTTCTTTAGAAGAAATTGTTTAAAAGCTAGACGTATTTTAAAAGTAACTATGCTTTCATCGATGCACAAGTTTGTATAAGGGTTCATAGTCTGCTTGAAAATTCGATGAGTGTAATTAACTAAGAGTCTAATTTTATGTAATTTGTTGCTGGGAATTTGAGTTTCATTATTCGAAAAATGTATCATACTGAGCAATATTTTGTATATATCGCGGGTAATCGTTTCTTTAAAAATTGAACTTGAAAGTACTGGTTCAGTTGACCAGTGGTTCTCCATAGTTAAATGACGATTTTTTTAGTCATCGACATCAAACGGTAACAAATAAATACATTTCCTCAATAAATATATCTACTCTTTTATGAAGTTTTGAATGCACAGGAAGGTCTTTTGTGTTTAATACTACTTTATGAAAATTGTTAGTTTCCTCTACAATTTTAGTCATCAAGTTAGTATTCCTGAAATGTTTAAAAAAGTCAAGTTCTATTGAGTTTACGGTCAATGAAGTTACTAAAATGCCTGACGATGAGCTGTCAAAGTCATATATGACTGGAATAAAAGGTCCGGTCTTCCAAGAAAGCATATTGTCACATCGTTTTTTGTGTATGGCTATCGATTGAAGTACTATGTTGTATTTGGTCAGGTATGGTTTAATTGCGTACATTATTGCGTCAAAATTATCCTTACTATTGTATAATAAATTAGTCGTTGTCATTTTGATATACATTTATTAAATTAAAATGACATTTGAGCAGTGTTTTAAATTGGTTTGCATCATGAATAAATAATATATTTTTTCAGTAGATGACGTTAGTACCCTAAATTACCATTAATTAAATCATTATTATCTATCAGAAAATTGTATTTAATAAAATTTAAATATTATTATTAACAATATTATTTATTTGAATAAAAGATAAGAAATACTAACGATATTTAAATACTTGTAACAAAAAGGTGTAAGAATTGGATAAATTAAATTTCTATCTAAAGATGTCGTCCGTGCACGCACCAAATATCACCAAATATTATAATATAATACATACCTACATACAATATAATATATAATATTATTAATCTATAATACATTACCATAATAATATAATAGCACTAGACTTTGGCACATTTATTATTTACACAGATAGTTAAACTAAATGTATTAAAAATTAATTATTATATACATTTTTTTATAATGAAAGCTCATCCTAATATAATAAAAAGTTCACAAATCTCCTGTCAACCTGTCAATCACCCGAGAGCTCACGAGCTCTTCTCGGAATGCTGCTCTCGAAGAAAAAACGTAATAAGTTTTATTTTTACGATACATACAGAGAATCGTATAACAAATTAGATTTATGACCATACTTACATGTCTGGCCTATGACCTGCAGATTCTAGGTATACATCAAGTTATTGTAATGTGAAAAAATAGAGGGAGTTCTTCGAAAGAAGGTTCATTTCGATGTATCGTATTTCGAACTGCAACAAGCGTCAATTCTAGGATGACAACTGATACTTGACAGTTTATAAACCTCCCTTCAATCCTTTCGTGGAAACGTTCTATAATAAAATAATAAAATAAAAAAACTATCTACATAATGACCTGGTAAAGTGCTATATTGAATTTCATACTTATGCTTTAGACAACTTGATCTAAAAGTTGCTTTATCGTTTAAAAACTGAAGGACTATTATTTGTAAATTAAAAAATTCATATAAAAATAGATGGTTAAAATTCTGGACCTACAAATTTATGCAATAAATTGATATGTAAATATAGACACTCGTTGGATAATTCGTGCAGTAAAATCTCTTGGTGATTCAAATTGACTGCTTACCCGGACCAGGTGTGACGATCAAAGTGGAAGCGGCTGTTTTTCTCCGAGCTTCCGAGAAGCCCGAGTTAAGTCTTGATAAAAGTGATTTTCCTTTGGCAGTATCATGGGTAAATGTGTGATCACCGATCCTCATCTTCCCAAACTCTTTAACCAATCATTGGTGATTTGGGGCTAACTACGCATTTTTGATGTGTGAGATGTTCTTTTGCGTCATACTGCTTCGAATTAAAATTTAATATTATAATGACGATATTACAGCGAATTACATACTACAGAAAACTACGACGCGTGTGACCTCTACTTACGTCCATCTATAGATAACTAAAATCTTATTTGAAATACAGTATAGCTAGAAATTTGTATGTTATCGTGGAAATAATCGTAAACATATAAACAAAAACTAATCTTTTTATATACATACATATTGAGAGAAAAGTAAAAGCATATAATGACCCACCCTACGTATTGAATTTATTTATATGTGTACGTACAAATATATAATAATGCAGGCGCAATACCAGTTCGCAGAAGTAAAGCGATTAAATTTAACTAAATTTTGATCACAGCACAATATTGATAAGGAATTCTCGGAACGCTAGTAAATATATTGAACACAAGTATTTGCGATAGAGTTCCAACTAATCTAGGCTACAATTTATTATCTACGTGCGTTTACGAGTTTAATTTTAAAACAGTAGATTTTTGCTTCGTGTATAATATTTTCAAGGTAGATCTCGTGTTGTTCTTTGTCTTTCTCAAAAAGGCAACTAAATAAATAACTAAATTAGACGAGACGCTCGTAATTGTCGCAGTCAAAACAAATCCTCAGCCAAAAATTCGCGTCACCAAAAATTTTACGACAGAGTGCAAAAAACGCGTGGCGCCAAATTGCACACGCCGCGCGAGTTTTCCTGTGCCAAAACGGAAAATTAATGGAAAAGCGCTGCTGGTGACGTAGGGAATGTGAAAATATTTTCTTCACAAATGACAACGTTGCTTTCATTCAATGGCGGCTCGTTCGAAGAATTGCGAAATACAGTAATCACATATGATACAAAAGATACTTATTTACCCGGATAGCAACTGATTTGTACTACTCTTCAGTTGCAGAAACGTTCTGTTTGCAGTATATGTTTAAAAAGTTCAGTAGTCACATAAGTCTCAGGAGTTTCGTCCCATTAGCAGCTATTACATTTACATAGTCGGGCGTTCGCTTCAGTACACTTCGCTAACTTGGGCTTGCCCCTACTTCCTACCTAAGCTGTCGCGAGTGACACCATGGTAGGATAAGCCGACGCGAAACTAATCTGGTATTACTAATCAATTTACGGACACGGATATGGAACATAAAGAGCTGTCCGTCGCGCTTTGCGTACCCAAAAAAATAAACTTAATTTACATGAAATACCAATGTTGAAAATGTGCCAATCCATGTGTCCGAAATGAAGGAACGTTCAAGATAAAATTAAAGACCATCCCTTTTAATTGACGAACGGAAAATATTAAGGAATATAAATTATAGACATTTAACGACCGATTAATTTTGTTTATAATATCAATAACTGTTTTTTTTATGAAATATTAGGTACTGGAAATTGCGCTTGTTAAGTGCCGTGTTCTCTGACTTATATCGCGTACTATGCTAAGAGTTTAATGTATCGTTTTAAATAATATTGTTTTTAAACAACAAAAAACAAAGAAAGTTTAATATAAAATTATTGAGCAATATCCATAGCAACCATCAGTATTATTTTCCGTCTAATAAAAAATGGATAACTCATAATCACTAACATCAACGTTGCACTGTTATGTAAGGTTAGTGCCTATTGCTAATAATAAGTTTGTGTACAATTAACAAAGTTTGTGAGTAGGATATAAATACATACTGAATGAAAGTGTTTGAGTAAGACAGCAATATTATAATGGAAGGAATTGAGCAAGGAAATAAAAATATTATTTGTTCATGTTTTTGGATTTTATAGGGAGCTTTAGATAGAAATATTTAATTAATCTGTTTTGGATATTGTTGATACAAAAAAACTTGAATAGAAAACTGTTAAAATAGTTATTGTCAGATACATATTAAAAATATAAAATTGTAATCCTTAAGTAAAGTATAAATATATATAAACGAAAAATCGTGACTTAGAATCTTAGATATTACTGATAGATTTCAATATTTATTTGTAATAATAAATAATAAAATCAAGCTTTAAATATCAATATGTTTATATTGTGAACTAGTTTAAAGTTATGTAATAAATATATTTATCATATTATATTAAACAGGAAAATTATCAATATCAATAATGGTATTTAATTTCACTTATTACGCAATATTTTTATTTTTAGCCAATTATGTTTATTCAACAGTATTTTAATAATAGATCTTAATAATAGTAAACATATACGTATATAAAGTATGAATGATTAATTTATTAGTTTTTATATACATATATGCTACAGGATTGCATACTAGCAAGGAAAATATACTTTCACTGGCAACATAGGTAGTTCATATTACGAATACATTTTCGCCAGTAGGTGTATATTATTATAGAGGAAAATACAGTTTCTCTGATATACGCCGGTGAAAGTATAAGTTTTTACGGGAATACCTTCGCGTCCAAACTACAATTAAATAGATTCATAGTATATTTGTATTCAATGTACAGATCAACGCTAACCTATCCAACAGTTTTGCTCACACGATCGTCCTATATATTTATTCTGACCCTGAATAATATAATTATGACCATTCATTAGTTTAATTATAATCGTCCTATATTTTTATTCTGATCATATGCTATTTTTATTCTCAACATTTGCTATTTATTCTGATTCTAAATAATTTAATTATGACCAAGCTCGCAAAATATAGATTCACTGACCTCGAGCAATGAATTTATAAATCTATTGTGTGATATGAAAATATA